>NW_022156716.1:8533776-8694435 GCF_004355905.1 Pyricularia grisea | reverse complement strand
ACCCTAACCCTAACCCTAACCCTAACCCTAACCCTAACCCTAACCCTAACCCTAACGCGAATTAAAACCCTAACCCTAACCTTATTTTAACTTTTACCTTTATTATTGCTTTTGCTTTTATTTTTGTTACTATTTTACTTTTGTTTTTGTTTTTACTTTTGTTTTTTGCTTTTATGTTTGTTTTTGTTATTGTTATTACTTTTGCTCTTACTTTTACTTTTGCTTTCGCTTTTGGTTTTATTTTGGTTTTGTTATTGCTTTTATTTTTACCCCTTTTTATTATAACCCCCTTTATTATTTTAACCCCAATACATTAATATTTTTTTTTTTCTTTTTTCTTTTTTATGGTTTGATTTTTCCTTGGTTTTCTCTACTTTTATTTTATACGACAAAACAATTAGCAAATAAGCTTAGGATAAAATAAAGCGCGAATTAAAACCCTAACCCAGGGATGAGCCCTGAGACTAACACAGCTTGTAATCCTACGTGGCCCCTCGTTCCGGCCGGATCTTCCAACGTTGTAAGATATTCTCTATTTCGAATTTAGAATTTTGAAAGATTTACTATTGATTCGGCGCTGCATAAAACAGCATTTAATTTGTATATGTGGGTTTCTCCTTGCCGTCAAGAGCCCTCTGGTAGTAGTCTCGCAGTCTCGAGGGCTTCAGGTCCGGGTACAGCTGGTAAACATCCAGATAGCCAAGATACTCGGCCACCTCGGGGGTGGAGTCCCCACGTACCGAGAGGGAAACCTGAGAGTCTGCCATGACTAGGCCTATCAGGGCCTGGTGGTTGCTAGGGTCCTCGGCAAGCAATTTGTTCATCTCGGCAATAGAGTCTTGATAATCTTGAGCGGTTTTCTATAAGATCAAAAAAAGGAACAGAGTTCAACTTGGGGCCAAGCCGGAGAGATAAAAACTGTTTGCAGTGGATTATAAGGGGAATGCAAAAGAATGGTCGCTTACATAAACCCTTTCCACCTTCTCATGGCTGACATCCTCAAGGATTTGGACCATTTGGTGATGGGTGAATACCTCATCGTACACGTGAACGTACTTGTTAATGGTTCGCGGATCGACAATAATTCTGGCCACTTTGTCTCCGACCGAGTTCACATCGGAAAGTGATACTCGAATATTACCGTCACCAGGAATACGGTTCGCGTCGCCAGGACCAAAAGGTATCATGTGGTCGCCGCGACCAGAGGGGACCTTGTAGGGCAGGACCTGATACCACCAAGCTACGTCGATAACGGTGTACGGAACTCTTTTCAATTTCATATAGTTGAAATATTTCTCCTTCTATCCTTAAGATTAGCACGGTTAGCTCCACTCAGGCCAAAACTATTGCCTGTCATTTCCTTGGTAAGTTCAATATTTCTCGCACTTACCGCATCCCTTATACTCATGGCCCCAACTGGAGGCATTACCGGACCAAAGGCATCGGGTATAAATCGGCCGACACCAAAATCCTTGCACATGTCAATTAGAATTTTCTGATGCTCTAAGGCATTTTGGTTAATTGTCGCAAAAACAACGTCGGCGCCCTTAATGACGTCGACGAGGTGTTCACGCGGACCGTTGATTTCGAGGCCCACGACCGTCACGCCGTTCTCCCTAAACCAGACGTTTTGCGGCTTGTCGATTGACGAAGGGCGAGACACAGCCACGATTTCCTGCATGATAGGAGGTAATTCCAAGTTAGCTTGGTCAAAGCCAAAATGTTGGAGGATACTGGTGTTCGTGACATACAAACTTGGTCGGCGACCTTATTAAGCCGTCGATTACGACGCGGCCAATACGGCCAGTAGCTCCGAAAACAACAACCTTAATTGGGGCAGACATGGCGGTCAATGTCTTTCAAAGTCTCTAGGCAAGTTGGTTGGGTGAATGTTTTATTGGGGTTACCAATAAGCCTGTTCTAGGTCGCGTGAACAAGATAACAGAAGGAAGGTTGTTAGATTTGTGTCTTTTCAACAAAAAAGCATGCGGAAGATTCCCCAGCCTGCGTTTAAAACAGTTGGGTAGCAACTTAACTGCATAAATATGTAGGTACCTTTGGGAAATATTTATTTCAGCAAATTGCATGGATATAGAGACCCCTTTCAAACCCGCTCGCGTCAAGTTGCTGACAAAACATTGCTAGTCGATTGCGTGTCAGGCAGACGGAATTCGTTCCACCAGCGATCCGACCGATCAATTTAGGTTAACTTACAAAACGTCACCGCAAAGCGGCGCTATTTTCTACCGTGTGTCCGGCATTCCCAAGTAAAAGCTTAGAATTTGAATTCCGGTTCCTGGGAACGACCCTGGTCGATGCCTGGGATTGGTATCGGCTTTGTTGCGGATTTATAGTCTGGACGGATTTCGGATTTCAATCCCCATGTTTTAACCCCGACCTGCAACTTCGCTATATAGACATCCCAAACGTCGCAAGGGGGGACAGATAAATCCTGGACAAGAGCGGGGTCTTGAAAAACTCGCTCATGCTATCATATAAAATAAGCCTCGTCTGAAAAAGAGAATTAAACATTGTTGTAAATGTAAAGTATTTTAAATGTCCAATTAATAGCAGAGCCATTTAATTATCACAGTCCCTTTTGGAGTTCAGTTCGTTTAAACACGTTAGTATGCAGTACGGGCAGCTCGATCCCCTTTTTTTACCTCTAATTTCTTAAAGATATATAATGCGGATATTTCTTTTGACGCGGCCCTGAAGTTAGCCCCCAATGGGCCCCGAGCGTATAACGCCGCGGTTTTCATCGAGTGCAGGTCCTTAATTTACGGCATACAGTAAACCTGGTTGGTCAACGGCTTTATCAGGAGATTAAACAAGAGGCGAACGGGTTTGAAACACTGGCCGAAACCGGTAATAATAAAATTACCATAACTATTTCCGTCATTGCTTCGGTTGCGGTGGATTTGGTGACTGGGTCTTTTCGCAAACCGCCGGGCATTGCCGTCGAAGCGAGAGAACACGATAATATGACTAAGACTACATTCGCATATACGCCTGCACGTCTGACTCGCTAAAAACCGCGCATTTATCTTCACTAGCTCCAGAAACCGGATTCTGGAGGATAAATACAGGGTTTCGACAAAAGTCTCGGCAATTATCCAAGGGCCTAGTTTTGATGTTTAAATTAAACCCCCCTGCGTTATAAGGTGGACCGGGCGCTCCATATATCTTGTAGCCACATGGCTTTTCAACCAATCGAATTGGCTGAAAAATCGCGCCCGTTCTAGTTTAAGGACATTTTATCGATTATCGTCGCGTGTGACGAAAATTACACAGTATACGCACTATATAAGCACTGTACGTAGGGTCCTAATTTGCGTTTTTATTTATTCTGAGCTATTTGCTATTTGTTTTATTATTTAAATGAAATAAAATGGAAACATAATAATCGGGAAAATAAAACCATAAAAGAAAGAAAAAGAAAAAGAAAACTTTTTTTAGTGGGGATTGTTAATAAAAATGGTGATAAATAAGAGTGTTAACAACAAGTATGCTAACAGGGGTTTGGGGGTAAACCCCAGGTGCAGCTTGGTCAATAGCCAGTGATAAAAGCACTGTAGCAATAGTGGGAAAGACCCTTTAAAAACAGGGGCGAGATGCATTAAAAGTCCTACTAAGTATTTGTATTGGTTGGGGGAGATTTTGCTTTATCTCCCTTATATACCCTCCGGCATTGAAGTGAGGGTGCGCACGACAGAAAGGGTTCCGGTGCCGCAATTAAATTTCCGAAAAAATTAACTTGTATGGGTTTTTGAAAAAACACTCTTATTTGCTAACAAACCATGTTTAGGTTCGTGTCACGGCCAGGGTAAACATAGCACGGAAGCTAGTTTATTGGCACCTACCGACGAAGATTCTACTTTGAAGAAAGGAAAGGAAACAAACAAAGTTTTGAATTTAACGCGACGTCGATGAAAGTATCACCCTGGTGGGTCGTTGGTTAATGGTCAGGGTTAGGGTTTGGTGGTCTCATGGTCCAAATGTCACAGTTCGCACGCAATCGCTGGCTTGGTGAAATTTTCAACCCGGTACATGGTAGCTGACTCGCAGGTGCAGGGTGGGTATTAAACCCGGTACAGGGTGGTTAACCCCACTCGCTGACCTTTGAGTTGCAACTCCCGCATTTAAAAAATTAACGGAATTTCAACCCACCCACTTCGGTAGTCTCAGGGCTCATCCCTGAACGCGAGCTCCACTAATTGAGCCGTGGCTCAATTCGTGGCTTTGCTTTGTACCTGTGGGTCCACACAAAAATCACTCTGGGTTTGAGGACAATTTGTCGATTTTCGGCTCAAGTGGAGGTGATTTCGCCAATTTCGCGACCGACACTCCGTTATAATTAATTAAATAAAAATTGTAAAAATAAACGGTTTGCACGTTGGGTATAGGAATAAATATAAAAATTAACAGCAATATAATTTTTATTTTTTACGTTAAAACCCACGGAATTTGTATGGCGGAAGGGGCGTTTTTCAAATGGAGGTTGGTTTTTTAATAAATTTTGGAATTTTTTGATTTTCTTTTATTATATTTTTATTTTTGGTTAAAATTCAAAACTTTTTGCACGTGGGGGGTAGTATAAATTATATATTTACGGTTATAAACTCAGGTTATATTATTATATAATTTAACCTATTAAATAACGGGATAGGTAAAATAAAAATAAAAATTAATATATTTTATAATCGAAACGGGTTTGCATTTTTACCAATTTTAACGATAATAATACCAAAATTTTAACGACTAATTATGCGCTATATATAAACGTCCACGTGAAGCTATTTTGGTAAAATTATTAAGATTGGCCGTTTTAATTTGAAGATGTAGTGTTTTATTAATATTAAAACAACTTTTTTTATTAATTTAATTAATATATATAATAAAATCGTTATTTTATATTTATATATTAAAAATTTAAAATTTTGTATTTTAAAGATTTTCAGACAAAAGGTTAATTATTCGTAAAAATATTAATTATTATAACAAACATTAAATTTTGAAATATATACCAATTATAATTAAAATATATTAAAATAAAATATTTACCACGCTTTATAATTTTAATATATAGTTAAAATATAAGTATTATATTTTTATTTATATTATTTAAAATAATAATAAAGTACATTATTAAAAATATTTTAAATTTTAAAATCAATTATTTAATATTAAATAAAATTAATAAAAATTAGTAAAAATATATATAAAATACCTTATGAAATTAGTTCTACAAAACTATGTATTTCGTATTTTTACGATTTTTATTTGATTAAATATTCGTATATAATAAATACACAGTTTTTTAACTGTATGGCTGTTACGATTACAACATATGCACAGTGCGTGTACAGTGCGTATATAGTGCTAATTCTGTCGCTTGAGCCGAAAATCGACAAGATGTCCTTAAACTAGAACGGGCGCGATCTTTTCGGCCAATCTCATTGGTCGAAAAGCCGTGTGGCTAAAAGGTACATGGAGCGCTCGGTCCACCACTGCGAAGCAGGGGTGGTCTAGTCTGAGCACTGAGACTACCACTTCGGCGCTATATATCATGGGTTATATACAAATAAAAGTTGGCTTATTACACGCAAAAGAATGCATATAATTAACAAAAACTACCCCCAACGGATAAACAAATAACGAAACAGGTTTGGATTGGATTTATTATTTTGACAGTTATACGAAATCGCGGACAGAAGGTGCGTATCGGATGTTGATGTTCGATGGACATAACAGTTACCAATCGACGGAATTCGAGGGCTATTGCAAAAATCACAATTTTATTCCATTTTGCCTGCCTGCTTATTTAGTTCACCTAACCTAACCATTTAACGTTGGAGTATTTAATGTTTTAAAACGGGCGTACGGTCAGAAAATTAACAATTTTATCCCGGCCCACATTACTAATATTAGCAAAATCGAATTCTTTTTAGCCTTTGCCGCCGCTTATAAAAGTTAATAATAGGAGAAAATATAGCCGGGGGTTTTCGTGGGGCCGGACTTATCCCTTATAGTTTTAAAACTATTATATTTAAATTGAATTTAAAATTACGGACGCCGTTACCTAAAAAGCCTATTTTATCCAACACCGATACCTGGGTTTCCCAAACGCCTCACAACCCAATAAAAGCCGTTTATCAATTTACGTTTATCAAATCTCGGATCGACCGTTATTAAAGCAATTCGCCAACACCGATTTTCGCTGTTGTAAAACAATTAGCTAAAGGTATAGAAGGAATGGCGCACCAAATTACATTTTTGTCAACAGAGGTTCGCAGTTTTCGGAAGGCCAACGAAACGCTTAACAAACGACGAAGGGCTAAAAAATACGTATCGGCGAAGGGGGGGTTATCGACTTTATAAAAGGTCCAAACCTTGTTACAATTAATAAACGGGGATAATCCGATATCGGACGACGAAGGTGAAAATAGGGAAGGAAATAATGCGCGACCGTTGACTAAACGACGCTGTGGCAATTGCGGCAACATAGGACATAATGCACGTACCTGTCAGGAAGATGCAGAGATGTCCGACTTATATAGTTCCGATTGCATTGAGGTAAATTAAATAACGCTGGCGTTGTCAATAAACCAAACACTGGTCTGGTGCAGGAGAAGTGCGCCACTCAGTGATATGCGCCACTCGGTGGGTAACCACGTTAAACCATTCGTGAAAATGCTAATTTTGAAATTTATTTATCAGAACCCGAAACTCTATTATTATGCCATGGTTAAATTTATAACTCTGTTTTATGTTCGTAAATTTAAACCCAATTTTTTTATCGGCTTTCGGAGTTTATTATAATAAAATAACCCATTTGGTAATTTATATTTTATTATTGCTTATTAAATAACAATTACAAGAATATGCTACTTATATGCTACATATAAAATTTAATCAAGTAATTATTTATAATTCAATTTACACTTTTAATATTCAAGTTAAACCATTTTTATCACGAACTAATATTTTTCAAATGGTGGTAATTTATTTTTTCATTGTTTTATTTATTCAATCCTACTTTTATTGTAAAATTAAAAGGACTTTTTAGGGAAAAGCTGTATATAATGTATATAATTTAATATAAATCTATAAGTAGGAGTAATCACGGTTGTTTTATTAATTGCATTATAATTAAAAATATTATTGGTGATTTCAATCGTTGAAGTCTTTTTACCGGAATTAATTCTACACTTGTTTATTCATGGGCAGACATGCGGGTGGGTAAATCACGTGTGGAGCAGCGTGATCTCAAAACATGTAGCAGAGATTTCAAGAAATCTTTATTGGATTGTAAACAGTTACAGACAGACAGTTACCATGCATGAGAATACCGTTTAATTTGTTATATTATTTTTACCGATCGCAGCGATCATTTTATTCCTATCAACAACACTTATATAACTTGATTATTATACTTATCATTTATTTTTTTTTCTTCAATTTTTTTTATTTGATGTTTTATTATTCAATTTTTAGTATATTATAAAACTGGTTTAATATCTGTTCAAAATTCTGTTCGATTTAAATTTCTACCTATTCTACTTTATTTATTTGTTAAACACTTCTATTCTATTGTTAATAGACTAAAATAAGTAAACGATTAATTATATAAAAAATAAAACGCAAAGTTAAATTCTAGTTTTGTCTTAGATTTTGTAAGTTTTTTTTTCTTTTCATTTTAGTTTTTATATACGTTTTTTTTTAGAATATTTACATACGGAAAATTAAATTTATGATTCTGCTTTTATATCTTTTTATTATTTTCTTTTGAGTATTGATTAATTGCGAGAAGAAGTCCACATTAATTATTAAACCTAGTTTAAAATTAATATTGTTTGTATATATGTACCTTAAATATATATGGTTTTGAATTTACTCTCCCTAATACTGCGAAAATTTACTCCGTTGTGGGAAAATTGAAATAGGCAAGTGCCTCTTCAATCTTTGCCCTCATGAGATGCACATGGCCAGGCATGGGCATGTTAAAATGGTCTGCGTCCACCGATAAACATTGACCTACATTTCCCACATACCTGTCTTAACCATTAGGACCAAGCGCACCCTCGGAACCACGCTTGTCAACAAAGCCCCAGGCAAGTGCACCCAGTTTCGGATCTTCCATAAACCCCGGATAAGCTTCGGCCGGGAACCCCATCTCCAACATTTTGCGCTTTAGCTCCGGTTTCTCCTCGCACCGACGACCCATGCCTCTCTCGGCCCAGATGACGCTCGTCTTTTTCGGTCGCTGCCTTTCGGTCATGGGTTCGGGGTGGTAGCTGGCCACCGCTTTGAACAAGCCCAACAGATGCTGCATGGGCAGGGATTGCGAATTTAAGTTCCAAAATTGCTCCTGTGCCGCCATGGCCTGGAAAATTTTCCAACCGTCTTCGGGCTTCACTTTAACCAGGCTGGCTTCGATCTGGGTTCGGGGTAAACAGATATTAATGATTAACAAACCATCGATTCGGCGATCCAGATCAGCCAGCTGACGGCACACTTCGTAACCTAACATGCCGCCACCGGAAAACCCACCCAGGTGCAACGGTCCATCTGGCCGAAATTCCATCACGGCATCGACGATGTGTTTTGCCGCGTTGGGAATGCCGTTTTCGCCAGCCATCAGCTCTGGAAATTTGGTAAAGGGTGATTCGATTCCGTAAATTGTGGATTTGGTGTTAAAGGGTGGCAGGTGAATGTAGGTCGCAATTAATCCGGTACCGTTTGCAATTAAATATAATGGCGTTTATTTATCTTTGGGACGTCCATATAGCAAGACGATACGAGCCTTCGGCGTGGAAAACCTTTTTAGCGTTTCCTTTATTAATACTGTAGGCTTTATGTCGATTGGCGTTGGGGTTTGGCTTTCGACGATTGTCGCCCAGATCTTTGGAGGGGCCTTTTGTTTTAGGGGAAAGATTAAAGATGTTGTGCTCCTGCTAGCCGTATTAGCGGGAGTAGCTCCAACCCAATCCGATAACTCGGATAATTCAGGTGTTGGTGTAACCATATTACAATTTTCGTCTGTCGAGTTCAGGGCTGTGTTTTTATGTCCAAATGCAGCTCGAAAGGCGTTAATGGTGGGATAATTAATTAGAGTAATCACGTTAAGGTAAATATTGGTTTCCTTATTCACGGACGCGATTATTTTAATGGCCATAATGGAATTAACACCAATGTCTGCCAGGGCAGTGTCGTCGGTAAGTTGCGAAAGGTCCGTCCCCGTTTCTCTGAAAATGCTCTTAAATATCGCTGCGCAAAGACCACTGCTCAGTTTCACCGATGCAGCAGCGGCGGGAGTATTATGGTTTTCGATGGATCCGGACACCTGAGGTGGATATAAAGGGACCGCAGGGGCAAGATTTATAATTTCGCGCTTTGACGATTTATTGTACTTTTGGCGATCTTTAGAAACCTGAGCTGGAAGCTTGTTCTTTCCGAGCAGCCTGTCGAACACGACATTGTTCACTTCGTGGAAGCGCAGCCCAAAACAAAATATTACCAATTTGGCAGAGCCCTGGCTCTGTTGGAAAACCCACACATTGCACGTCGCCGAATTATTAATCCTGGAGGATAACCTGGCAAAAGTCCAATATGTTTCTCCGGGAACTAAGGCCGCTGTATTAATGGTTTGGACGCTTTCAAGGTTGTCCATTATGAAGGTAGTTTCGGAACTGCGAGACCTCGATGGGTTCGAATTAAGTAGAAAACCGGCCAAATGCACCAGGCTTTTACCGTGGTACGGCGATAATGTAAACCGTGTCCCATTCGGGTTAAATTCCAAGGTTATCTCGGCCGCGGCTTCGGTAAAATCCTTTAATATATATGCCTTCTTTAAACGCTTGAAATTAGGGCTGTACTGCACTGTGGATGTAAACAGAGAGTAAAAAATGCCTGACTGGATTCTGTGGCCTAACCCTTATTTGACTTTTGCGACAAAATCGTCCAATTTGGCCTTAATAAAGAAATTTGTCCTAGACCGGGCAAATTCTTCACCTGCCCCTTTAAAGATTAAAACTTTACAGCTTCCCAATATTTTGTTGCGGTAACGGAAAGTTATTTGAGAATCGTCGGAAGATTGTACCGAAACCATGGTTGTGGTGACGAAATCCTTTAATGTAGGACCGGGTTCCTTCCGAAAAGGGCTCCGCAGGGATAAGTTGCGGATGGTTAAGACCGGTTTCCCCTTGGCCTTGGACCTCTTATTTCTCTCAAATAGACGTTGAGCGACGGTTAAAGCCGCATTACAAAAGGCGCTTCCAGGGCAGATGGCAACATCGCGGATACGGTGGCCCTCGATAATAGCCTGCATTCCCGGGTCGGTCATCGAGGTTCGCATAACGACCCGGCTCGATATTTCCTCAACAATTACCTGCGCGCATGTGGAGATATACGTCTGCCCTGGGACTAATAATGGGTTTAAACTTTGGCGTCCCCTTTCCGTATACGTGATCCAGAACTTTTGCAAGTTCCAGGCATATGTGGGAAAGTTGACCAATTTAAGACCTTCTCGGTAAGGGGAGTAAAGTCGAAGCCAATCGATTTCGGCCCCCTGTTCGTACAGCCTAATTACACACGTTAAAAAGAATGACCAATTCGTGGATCCTTTTTACAAAGTCGACATAATTGCTCCTAAATTTGGAGGAAAATTTAATATTGCTTTTACGAATAAGCCGTAAACCTGAAACGGTCCAACCTCAAGCCAAATGGCCCCACCAAGCTTCTCTTTAACGGCTTGTATGGTTTTGACAAACTGGATTTGCTGTCGAGTTTGCTATATTATATAGTTTGGGTTAAAAATTTCTTTAAAGCCAACAATTTTTGCAAGCAGTGTTAAAGCAACCGGAAATTTGGGAGCCGAAAAGGTGACTCCTTTTGCGAAGTTTTTCAATGGCTTCAGAATAAGATCCATTTGGAATATGTGGAAAGCGTAAGGAATTGGGAGCTGTTTCGGACCAAATTTGCTTATTTCTGTTTCAAGTTGCTTTATATCATTTACCAAACCACCAATGACGGTTAATTTGGGAGCGTTTAAACAGGAAATGGAGCATAGAACGTCCGGTTTTGCATCGATAAGTTGCTGCACCGTTTCCGCAGTCGCAGCTACTAATAACATTAGGTTTTGTGTTTAAAAATTATCAGCAAAGAAGCCCAATTGTAACGTAAAAAAGGAAACCAGAGAAATTTCTGTATTTACTTGTGCACGAACCTGGATCGCAAAGCTTTTCCAGGAGCTGAACTCGTTTGCCAGCGAAATAAAACATATCGGTAAATGACAAAACTCCCGCAATGTGAAGAGCCGCGTATTTACCCAAAGAGTGGCCCATGACCATGCTCGGCTCCAATCCTGCTTGAGACTACCAAAGGTATGCGAGGGAGATTTTAAGGGTGAGCAAAACCAGCTGGGTCTATATTGCCTTTTTGGTGGAAAGGTCCAAATATGTGTGCGTAATAATGTCCAAGAATTGCGCAAAGCCGTAATCGGCATAGATTTTAACACATTAATCGACCTTTTTACGGAATACGGAATTTGTTTTATATAATTCGCTACCCATGCCGCCATGGGCAGATCCTTGCCCTGTAAAAATAAGGACGACAGGTTTTACTGCTGCTAATATTTGCTTATTTTGCCCTAATAATATATTTGAGGCCAGGTTAGATTTTAATTATGTAATTAAAGAGACGAAATACCCAGTTTTAATTGGATAATGTACCTTTTTTACTATTATCGTGTATGTAACGTCTTCGATTCGGCAGTCGGGGCTTTTTTCGAGATATTTCATTAGCCTGCGTTTATTACCATTAAGGGATAATGCTGTTTTTACCGATATAACCACAACGTATTCCGCCCAGGGTATTTAAACGACGCCGTCGGTTAAAGCAGGTAGGCCTTTATATCCTTCCATTAGCAGATAAATATTGCCCCCAGCGGCGTTAAAATTATTAATTATGGCACGTCGTGGTTTATTATCCTGTGGCTTAAACTTCTTTACCGCGGATAATATTTCCAATTTTGCCTGCTTGAGTGACGGGAATTTTGGGTTAAGGGGATGCGGCATCCCTCCTTGCGGTGGCATTACGCCCTTTTAAAACATAAAAATATATTTTAACAATGAAGATATGCCCGCAGCGGTTTTACTGTGGCCAATGTTGGCCTTGATGGATCCCAGCACCAGATTATCGCTTCGCCGATGTTTAAAAACTTTGGAAACTGCATTCATCTTAGCCGGATTACCAATCTGCGTGCCGGTGCCGTGCATCTCCACATAGGAGATCTTATTAGGTAAAACTTCTGCGTTTATTAAAACCTTGTTAAACAGCCTCTTTTAAGCATTAGCATCCGAGGTGGTGATGGATGGAGAATTGCCGCTATGGTTCCTGCCCGACCCTAATATAACGGCGAGAATATTATTATTGTAAGCAACGGCGTTACCAAACCTTTTAAACATTACACTGCCGACAAAATTAGCCCTGCAATAGCCGTCGGCATTTTTACGGAACGGTTTGTAGTTGCCCGTTTTGGAAAAAATACCAGATTTGCTGAGATTTGTCCACGAGTGCGGATATGCAACCACGTTCGCGGCGCCACATACAGCCATGTCGACGTTACCAGCAAATAGGTTAAGGTATGTAAGATAAATTGAGGAAAATGCTGTGGCGTAAACCGAGTCCAGAAAGTACGTGGGACCTTTCCAGCCCATGTGAAAAACCAAACGACCAGCCCTAAAAACTCGCTATGCACCTTGCAACGTGTAAGCGTCGCAGCTTTTTAGGTGGTGAATAATCCCATTCCAATCGTTATTGCTCTGTCCAAAGAAGACGCCTATCTTGCCTGGATTAACATTTTTAAATTTGCCGTCTGAATATCCGGCGTTTTTCAGGGCCTCGTAGGAGTTTATAAGGAATTGCCGGTATCCCGGGTCCATGAAAATGGCTTTTTTAGGCGATATTCGGAAAAAGCGAGCATTAAAGTTACCCGGTTTACTTATAAAATAGCCAAATTTTAAAGTCGTTGTGCATTTGGGGTCTTTATAGTTATGCTCTGTGGCAAAAAATTCGTCAAGCTCGAACCGATTTGGGGTTATTTTCTCGGCCATATCCTTTCCATTTATAAGGACGCTTCAGAATTCCTCGAGATTATCGCTCCCCGGGCCCCGCCCGGCCATGCCTACGATGGTAATTCCGTCCGCCCTTTGGGCAATATGGGATATTTGGTTGTTGGGGGCGCCAATCACATGGTGCATATTAACTGCTTTTCCTTGCTTTTTTAGAGCGGTCGCAATGTAAGGAATATAACCACTGGTGCCCATGACCTTAATATCGATTTAATCGCAGGAGTCCAGGTGTTTTGCCATACCCTTCACGATTTTTATAATGTTTAGAGGTCGGGATACGCATTGCAAAACAGCGGCTCGTAACATTTTACCCAATGTGCCGTAAATGGCATCTGGATAGTCTGTTCCCCAAATCCTGTACTTGGCATCCAACCTTTTGTTAACCAAATCCGAATTTCCAACAATGTAATTAAAATTAATATCCGAAATTGGAATGGCGTGTTGGAGGGATTGGATGTTCAATTTATTTTTGGTAAGGCCGTTTACAGTTGGATATTGTTTGAGGTATCGGTCCAGTATAGTCGGTGGCCCAATAATGTTAGCCCAGCGATTACCAGTAACCGTTACATAAGCCTTTTTTAGTGGAAGGATATCCTGTTAAATATTAAATAGCATGTAAGCTAAATTAAAATAAAACTCCATAAAGTTTTGAGAATCTACTATATAAATTACTTATTACACTGCTTTAATATTTATCTAAAACCGAGTATAAATCCTCCCTCGAGATTTCTAGCACCGCTTAGCCCCATATGCCAAATTTGTTTTTAACTGTCCTCGAACGGATGTAACAAAAGTTGGACACTCTGCAAAGGAGCCCAGCTATTTCGATATAGGCGTCGTAGAGAGTATTAAAGTTTTTGGCAATTGCGAGTGGCGCCAGGCTCATTAGGCCATCTAATATTCCCAGCCATTTAGGCCCATTTTCAGATTTGTCCAACAGATGAGGTTTACGTTTTATGCACCTTAAAGGCTTAATATTTAGATTTGTAAATTTAAAATTATTTTAGGGAAAGTGTCAGAAGTTTACCGTAGCAGCATCGCAGCTTTTATAATATAAATGAGGAATGTATTGGCAAACCCTGTTTCGTCTGTTGTGTGGCGATATATTTTTGCCAAATCGTAAAGGGTGGCAAAATTGCCTAAACTATCTTTAATGATGTTTTCGCAATTTTTTATCTCTTCTTTAAGTTTTTGGCCTGTATTTGCTATAAATTTTTAAAGCCACGGTGCAAACCGGGCTTTTTTTCGAATAAAGTCGAGCCCATCGATTTATTGGTTAGTCTAATCACCAAAGTAAAGTATAGTTTTTACTGGGCTAGATATTATATGCAGCTGGCTGTTAAATTGCAGGATTAAAATATATAATTAATGCTTTGTATGTTAAGGTTAATAATTAAACTTTTAAATAATATTATTGTAAGCCTAATTATACCTATAGATGGGGGAAAATAGTGATTAGGATAGTTCGCAATATAATCGCCCTTCTTCCCTTCTTTTAATATATATTTTACGTAATATTGGTTATAGACTTAATTATACTAAGTAATATTAATCGTTACGAAACAGCTTTCGAACATACGTGTATATTGTGGTGGTATGGGCCAGAATTTACCCCCCTCCGCTGGTATGGGTTTTGTGGGCTTTGCCGAGTTTTGTAATTGTTTTGAACAAAAAAGAATTTTGCTATTTGGTGGTTCTTGTCAGCGGTTAAATTAACAAGGGCCCCCTTATACACATCCGGTGATAAGGAGTTATTTCTCCGCCTAAACGATAGGTAGCAAGGGCATTATTAGTGGTTTCGGTTTTAACCTGTTTAAAGTTGTGATAGTCGTAATATCGAACTATAATGTTAATATTAACTCGAGAAATTGCCAAGGATATTAAAGACGACGAGACTAATAATAACCCTCGAAATCCTACCTGTTTATTTTGGGTAAAATTATTGCAAGCTACCAATATACCCAGATAACGCGTTTCCAAAACCCGCGCACTGGGGCCCCACAAATGTTTTCGTTGGGCCCGCGGGCCAAACGCCCACGAACTCGTCACTTCTTTCACTGTGGGATTTATATTTATTAAATTAACACAAACTTCAAGTTATATGCCCCACACGTCCAAACGAAACGCGGCCCGTGGGTTTAGGTTTGGGTGCGGGAGACCCCCGCGCTCCTGCAAGGGGTTTTGGAATGACATACCTAAAGTCCCTGTAATTATTCAAACCATAGAAGTCTTGGCAAGCAAATCCTGGTTTAAACTATCATCTTTAGGGCTATCTGTAGCCTCCAGACAGTTTAAGTTTTTAACCTGCCTCGGAGCTTTCCGAGAGGCTGTTACGGAATGGTCTGCTAATTCCTTTCCAAAACCTTTCTTCTGAAAACCCTGTGAGATATTTTTCCAAGGATTTCCACCCTTCGGACCAGCTATAACCCTTCCGAGCGACTCCGACTTGCTGTTTTGGTCCGCCTTTGCTTGCGCAGGTTGGATGTTGTCGGAATGCTGCTCATGCTCAAACTATTTAACAGGGTTGGCAAAATAAAATTAACAGCTATGTAGTTAATTCCTAACTGCCTCCGTTTAGTTATCTTCTAATCACCTAGTCAAGTCCGCCCATGTCCTTACATTTACCTAACCGTTTATTTACTACTGCTTTGACAAAGAAATTAAATTTATAAAGTGTAATTATTTTGGGAAGAGCTTTGTGCCGCGGCGTTTTATAACGCAGAGTAGGAAGTATTAATAAATTAAAGTTTCCCACGTACAATCGCCCGTCTAACAGGAGCTATGGTATATGATTATGTCCATTTACAAAAAGATTACAGCTATTCCCTGCTTTGGAGTTTGCTCCTATTTACAGTAGTTTACAATTATTACATAGGCCATGATTATTATTTTTTACACGGTAAAGCTTCTTTTTATAAACCCCCACGATAACCACCATTAAGAATTATATACCCAACCTCCAGGGGAGTGCACTTTGGCTAGTTATTCTGGCATTATCGGTATGCCCAATTCACTCTTTAACTGGGTCGGAACATGTTGGCTGACAGTTTTAGGCTGGACTTTACTGGGTTTCGTTGGCGATATATAGAGCATTCTTCCATCCACTTTGCAAGTACCCTGGGCCCTTTATTAACCGTATAACGGATCTTCCGTTTATTATTGCAGGATAGAAGGGCCAGTTACCCTTTTACGCGGAAGCCCTTTTCCAAAAATACGGCACAACGGTTAAAATAGGTCCCAATAACGTTGGCTTTATTGGGGCGAGCGTATGGAAAAACATTTATGGCATGCACTTCCGGCATTAAATGGAAAAGGTTTACGAATACTACCGTGAGACACCAGAAGGCCCCATTAGCCTTTTAAACGCTGGACCTAAAGAGCATGCAAAATTACGAAAATGGTTTGCGCCATTTTTTTCCGACCGGGGAATGAAGGAGCAGGAAAAAATAATTAGTGGTTACGTCGACCTTATTATCCGGCGGTTATCTGAGAACTTAGAGGATGGAACCCGAGTTTTGGATGTTCGTAACTGGTGTGAGTTATTATCCCGATTTTGGAGCAAAACCAAAAAAAAGAAGTAATATATAATATTTACGCTGTTTTATTTTCAAATTAGTTAACTTTTGTACCTTTAACATACTCGGAAAGCTCGCCTTTTCCAGCTCGTTTGGCTGCCTCGAATTAGCCAGATATTACCCCTGGGTTAAAATTATAGCCTTTTAGCAAAAAGAAATTAAATAAATTGGCGAGCTTAATCGTCAGGGCTTACGTTTTATCACGTCCATAATAATAAAAATTTTAGCAAAAAACAAGTAGGAGTTTATGGGTTATACAATCGATAAACTGAACAATCGCATAAAGTTGGGCTCACGGCCCGACATTATCGAGTCGCTGCTTAATAATAAGGAGGGAATTGTAGGTTATTGTGTTTGGATGCTCGTTCAAGTCATCCTTCCCAATATCCTTAATTCCAGGGCACTATCGCTAATCAAGTATAGAAAATTGATATAAAGCGACTAGTACAAAATTCCACCCTCCTCATCGCGGCCGGGTTTAAAACGACAGCCACACTCCTAACTGCGACTATTTACCTTTTTCTGACGAATTCTAAGGCTTACGACAAGGTCACCGACGAAGTGCGAAACTCTTTTTCGGATCCTTCGGAGATTAATTTAACGTCGGTTAATAAGCTTTTATACATGCTTGTTTGTTTGGATGAAGCCCTGCGAATTTTCCCTGTAATACCGTTATGGTTTCCGAGAAGGGTAACCAAACACGAAGCTGTAATTAATGGCAACATTATTCCTCAAGGTGTAGGTGACATTTGAAAAATAAATTTTCTTCCATGTTTTCCTATTAAACAGGTTTAAAAGAGCAAAGCTAATCTCCTTTCGATTTTAAAAGACTTTTGTCGCCATTTGGCAATGGCCAATATACTATAGCGAGAAGAATTTCTCCAAACCACTAGAGTATTACCCGGAACGTTTCCTTGGTGATCCTGAATTTTCCCGAAACAGACTGGACGCAGTGCAGCCCTTTAATACGGGCCATGCAAATTGCATCGGACGCAATTTGGCATATTCGGAAATGCGCCTGATTTTAGCAAGGATTTTCTTCAATTTTAACCTGAAGTTTGCCGATTAGAATTACAATTGGATTAAGGGATAAAAGGTTTATATTGTGTGGCAAAAGCCATCGTTGCCAGTTTTCTTTAAGGCACGTACGTAGTTTTTAGTCTAAGCAAATTGTTTTAGGGTGTGGCCAGGTACCAAGGGAAGGGGGGCCGTAATAACCAGGACTGTAAAAGGCTACCGTAATAAGTAAATTAAAATCGGGAAACTAAACCGCCAAAACCTCGAGTAGGGTAGTGTTATTAGCGGTGAACGTGACTGTGCTTTCATATTATAAATAGAAGCTTTTTGTAAAAATTTACAAGCTGTTAAATACTGTGGGTTATAAGGTGATTATAATTCAAGTTGGTAACTCTAACCCAATTTTGCAGTCCCGGTCATTTTTTCTCCCGTTTGCAATTTTTAATGTCGTGCAAAAATACCAAGTTTCCAGCTTTTATAGAAGTGTGTAAGAATTCCATGCAGACTAATTTACGTGGTATAACAGGATTGTAATAGAGTAATTTGATTATTTTGCTACACCTGCCTTACTTTAATGAAAACATTTCCATATACTAATTTCGACACATTGACGTTATCCATGATTGGAGGAAGCCATTTCGCATATTAGGAGTTTCCTATTAAGGGAGGTACTTGCCAAAAATTCAAGGATTAATTCACTTCGACGCTGCGGCATGTTTGATTGGGACCAGGCGCCGCTACACGGTGCTTAACCCATATACAGTGAGTCGGGAGGGAGGGAGGACCACGTGGTCTACTGTAGATTCTATATTAGGAGGGCAGTAAGACTTGTCAAAGAACGTTATATGTTCGTTCCACGCCTGTTTATCACGCATGTGATAATGCGGTATTAACCACGGCGCATATTGTTATATGGCAGGTAAAACCCCTCACGCAAGGGTTAGCGGAGTGGAGGTCGTCGCGTACACTTACCTAATACGGTAACGGGCGTGGAAAAAACCACTTATTACCGTACATACCATAGTATAATAATTTGTAATGCAACATTAAAAAAAAATATCCGATGCTAAATAGGGGAAAAGACATGTTACTGTTGTTTTGCCAAGTAAACTTGAATTATTAATTCTTATTTACCATGCCGTGAAACCTTAATGCGTCTGAGCAAAATAATGGCATAAAACCTTGGAATTTATGTGCGTTTGGCGGCACTACTCCGTGAAACGTTGAGGATCGATTTCCAAGTTCACCTCTGCGCATTTCCTATTAATTAAAAATGTAATTGGGCTCCTTTTCACTATAGCAAAGGTCCCTATTGGGCTGCCAATAGCTACTGTTCTGCTAAATGGTACGGCAAGTGGGGGATAATATTGTATTAAGGGCTACGTTATCGATCACCCACGATTCCTTAGCGGGCGTCCTTTTTTAATCCACACAGCGTGAATATTAAAGAGATAATGTTTAAGACTTTTACCCACCAAAAACCCACCCAAACCCGTCTGACCCCATATTGCACCTGTGGATTAAATTTTGCCACAAGCGGTTAAAAAAAATTGCCGAAGGCGGTACTATAGTGGTAGGGGTAAAAATCCCCACCTTTGAACAGTTAGCACAGCGTTGTGGACCTTGTAAGTGTTCCCGATTTTGGGAATATTTTTTGCAAAAAAAATAAATTTATTATGCGGTGGGTACTTGAACTTCCCGCGGATAATTAGGTTGGTAAAAACCCACATATATATATACGGTGGTAAAGGGTGGTTTTTTTTTTGCCTGCACCCGTAATAAAGTTTAAAACTAAATATACCCTTAAAATGTAATTTATAGGGGTAAAACACTAAAAAACCGCCTCTTACCAAACGCGTTCCGGAGGTTTTATAAAAATGGGTATAATAGCATAATATTTATATATATATTGTTAATACGCCAAAAAGTTTACCACCCGTTATGTAATGTCGGCGGTATATTTGGTGACCCTTCCGAACAGGGAGATCCCGGGGGGCGCCCTCGGAGAATTCCCGGATTGCTACTCCATTTCCCCCACGAACCGACAACGATAAGATTCGAATATGTGCGGCCGAAGCCATTAGATAATCTCGGGGAATAACCAGACGCTAATCCCTTTCGAGTCTAACCCATTAACCACTCTGGCACGTTACCTTATGTTTATTACATCATGAAATTATTCCCAACTCCCAAACCACACCATTTACCACACCCACCACCTACCACCTACCGCACCATTTTAAAATTTTGCCAATTAAATTAAATTACGTAACCACACTAATTTTAACCCCTGATATTATTCACCATATAAATTATATATAATATAGTAAAAACTCGTGTGTAAACAAATCTCTATTAGTTTTATTTGGGAGCTTATTATAAGAAGATACAGTAAAACCGATAAAATTAGAACGTATTTAATTGGCAACGTTTTAGAAAAAAAAAAGTTGTATTTTGGCCTGTTGGCGGTTAGCACATGGCGGTTGCCTTTTCAACCCAGGATTGGTATAATGTAAAGGAAATCTAATGTTTTTCATACAGTGTAGGGATGTTAAGGTCTACTATATACACACCAGCCCTCGGACAAATATGGACAGGGAAAAATATAAGTACCTTAGTTTACCCCTGCAGGCACTTGCGCGTAATTTGTAAGGCGCCAAAAGGTAGTTCCCTTATTTTTCCACTTTATTTATTTCCCAAATATTAAATACTGGTTGGCTCGCATGGTAAAATGAAGGATTTTAATCCATATTTATTTAGGGGTTGGTATATATGCCTATTATGGTGGTAAGGGTAAAAATCCCTCCCCTAGTTCTGTCGTCCAATGGTGTGCGCCTTGTGGGCGTTCCCGATTTTGGTAATAATTTTGGAGGAAAAATAATTTAGGTATTTGATTCCTCCCGCAAACAGCAAAATTAATAAAGGCCATACAGGTAGGATGGCAGGGGAGGATTCTTTTTGCCCGATACCACAGTGTAACCGTCGTAAGTGCACATTAAATGACTGACACGGCAGCGTGTCCCTGTTGGGATAAGAAGACGCGGTGCTCCACATATGCTAGGCTATATATTTAGCTAGTTAGAACGGAACGCAGGTTTTGCGGTCTTTGGGAGTTTAGGACCAATGTGGTAATATGGTCTCTCCCTTATCTACTATTTGAAACAACTTTCCCTTGCTGGAGCGATTAATAACCTCGTCTTAATGGATTTTAATCGCGATTACGAACCAGGCCATTAAAGCCTAGATATAAATAGCGACACGGAGCAAAGGAATATTAATATTAATATTAAAGCAGCGAAAAAAAGGAAGCGTGGTCCTTTTACCCGTAATGCCTGTATTACATGCCGATCCAAAAAGGTGAGACGATTTTACACCCGATTTGTTGGTGGTTAAAAAGGTCTGAGGTATACTGGCAAAAAGGCAAGGAAAAAAAATAAGAATTTAATCCTGTAGCATTAAAAGCTCAAATACAGTGGAGAGATCGAGGGATGCCGCCAATGTGTAGTTATACGGTTGCTCTGCTCGTACCAAAGCTCCAACACCAGCTCGAGAGGTAGCTCGATTGTTCCTAACTCGACATCCTCCTTATACTGGTGGGCACAAGAACCTGGAGTTATTACAGGAAAAACGGTTATGCTTGAGGATTTTGGAGATTTTATTAACATTAAACATCCTAATTACATGCTCCTTTCGACGTTAAATGTTTTATCCGTTTAACAAGAAAATTCTATTATCGGACAAAGTTTAGCCGAAACATTGGACCTGTTTATATACGAAACCTGTAAATTTGGCTAAAATTTTCCCGGTGTTCTGGTCTAAAAAAAGATTACAATGTTATATTAACACCGATGGTTTTCGGATTAATTATAATAATAGCAAAAGACACAGCTTTTCACGTAGGCCCTAACAAATTCTTTAGGCAATGTTAGTCGCCCTCCGAATCCAATAATTGGCATGCGACGTTGCCCAGCGAGGCCAATTCGGACAGTCCCATGACAGAAGAAATGGGTATTTAAGCAAAACGCCCTCCTCTGCCGTCACATATAACCGATGAGAGCCCCGGGCATAATAAACGGCCCCAGGATACTTTACCCACAGGTTAACCAGAATAAAAAACAAGATTCTGTTCGTGTCACTCCGAGATTTTGGTGTAGCATGAGGCCATAATTTCCAATTTGAAATGGAAATTGGGCTTTGCAACTCCGCCACCAACCACAAAGCTGTTATAATCCCTCAAGCGGGCAATTAAGGGTTTTCACGATATATATACCTGTCAAGTGCATATAATGCAGCCAGCTTTTATGGCCTTGCTAATATTAATGTGCGAAATAATCCTTTGCGCGCTGGAGATTATAATTTTAGGCGAAGGCGCAGACAGAGACCACAGTCTCACTCACTCCCCCATGCCGGTCATCTCGCCCTCTTTAAGCAGCCGCAGTTCCACAGGCAAGGTAACCAACACCTTTTTCCCTTTACCAGTTGCACTACAGCTGGGCGAGGGCGCGTTCGACCACGAAAATAAGTACGAGGTCTTTGTTAACTTGCTTTTAAGTAGAGCCAAACGCATTAAGGACCTCATTAATAAGCTTCGCGATGCCGTTAACAATGGAGGAAGAGTGATACACAGGCTTGCGATATCGAACTTACAAGACCGAACTAAATTTATTTTAGACACTCTTAAGCGGAGCCGGTTTGGGTGTAGGACATTATAAAGAAATCTCGCTTTAAGAATTCATAGCTAGACTTGTTTATTTTCGTTTTAAATGCCCGAATAAACGCATTTTTGGGGTTCAGGGGTGAGCACCGAGACAAATTCGTCCTTGGATTTCCAACGCCTTTTAATGCATTTAAACAATGTTTATTAGCCATGCCCTACCTAGGTTAACACCTCGACCCCTACTCCAAGCACCATTGTTAACAAAAAGGCGTCGGTGACGAAACATCTATCTTATTGTCCCCAATTGCACATTTATGTGCCGCGCTGGCAGTAACCAGTTTATTACACGGTCGCAACACATTTTTTGCCCATTCGTAGAATGCTATGTAAATTAAGCCGTCTTATAATAATTATTATTCCGAAAGGCTTTAATTTAAATCTAACAAGCTTTAGCCCTGGATCCAGATAACCTAAACTCGAGGCTGCCTGGCCTTAAAAAGAAGTATGCAGCCTACGGCTTCATAGCGAACATCTTCAAACATTTTCTAAAAAGGTAAAAAAAACGATACAGCATCATTTTCGTAATTGTTAAATACCCCGAGGTAATTGTTTAACCATAATACAAGGTATTCCAATGGATTATGGCTCACACCTTTTCCCAAAATAATAGCCCCAAATACAACTTTTCCAAGCCTTAGAAGGCGGCCCATACGTCCCAACGCCTCGGCCTTGCGTGAGGGCGGACCAGGCAAGCAATGGAGAAGAAATATAAGGGATATGGCGTTAAAGCCGCCTTCGGGCAAACCGCCCCCCGTGGCGAAAAGGCTTTTGGGATTATCCCCCTGGGCGAGAAAATCGCCGACGATACACTTTATATTTCCGGCAATTTCTGGGTATGCGTTTTGGATAACGGGTAGGGTAACCTGTATACAAATTTCGTTCAAATCGACTAGGACGTATTCCGTCCATTTCGGGAGCGAGGCTTTGGAAGGAAAATATCCCGTTCCAACCCCAATGTCGAGGACACGGGTGCGTTGTACACTTTCTGGGCTAGATTTATAGGCCTCCGCGGCGGATAATATATTATGGTTGAAAAATTTAATTAGTTTCTCAGCCGAACACTTCCAGCCGTAGGGCGTTACGACTCCAAAAACCAGGGTGTTGTAGGTTTTTAAATTCCTTTTGCCATAACGTTGCGTACCCCCTGTTCGGCACCCCCCCTGTTCGGCACCCAAAAATAACAACACTTTTATTTTTATCCTCCAACTTCTATTATAAATATCTCGATGAATCTTTCACTTTTGGATTTACTTTTTTCTAATCTTGATTCTCCATTTTCCAATGAAGCAATATACTGAAAAACAGCTTATATCTGCAATTAACGACGTCAATAATGGCAATCCAATTGCAAAAACCTCCCGAAAATGGGGAATACCTAGGTCTACACTTCAAAGTCGACTTAAAGGTTCTCAAGCTTATAAAAAAGCACAAAGCCCTTTTCAAAGGCTTTCTACGGAACAGGAAAAGCATTTGGCTGATTGGGTACTTACCCAAACAGCTTTAGGGCTTCCGCCAACGCATCAAGAATTACGCTTTTTTGCCGAACGAATTCTTCAAGCCGCCGGAGAGACAAAAGGCCTTGGAAAACGTTGGATAACTCGTTTTTTGGCTCGTTATCCAATCCTTAAGACCCAAAGGCCCCGTCGAATAGATAACGCCCGGGTTAATGGCGCTACTACGGAGGTAATTAAATCTTGGTGGCTTTATATTACGAACCCGGTTATTAACGCTATTAAACCGGAAAACCGTTGGAATATGGACGAAACCGGTATAATGGAAGGTAAAGGATCTAACGGCCTGGTATTAGGGCTTAACGGGATCCGGCCGTTGCAACGGAAAAAGCCCGGAACGCGGGGTTGGACGACTATAATCGAATGTATATCGGCTACGGGCGTTGCCCTCCCTCCCCTTGTTATATTTAAGGGAAAAAACGTACAACAACAATGGTTTCCGACGGATTTAAGCCTTTTCGATAATTGGAAATTTCACGCAACCGAAAACGGGTGGACAAATAACGAAACGGCTATCGAATGGTTAAAAAAAGTGTTTATTCCGTATACCCAACCTTTAACCCCTGAAAAGCGGTTATTAGTTTTGGATGGCCATGGATCACATATAACGGACGAATTTTTGCTTCTTTGCTTGCAAAACAATATTCAACTCCTATATTTACCCCCTCATTCGTCACACGTTCTCCAACCATTGGATCTATCGGTTTTTGGGCCGTTAAAAGAAGCTTATCGACGTCAACTTGGATTTGTTAGCCAATTTTGCTGTTCAACAATTATTGGAAAACGAAATTTCCTACTTTGTTATCGAAAAGCCAGATTAAAAGCATTTATAGCAAAAACCATTCAATCTGGTTGGCGTACAACGGGGTTATGGCCGGTAAACTTGGTTAAACCACTTTTAAGCCCTTTTTTGTTAGAAAATAGCAATGCCAACGTTATAAAAGATAAAAACAACGGTTTGCAAAGGGATAAAACACCGGAAAGCCCAGCCCAAAAAATTAACGACCCGTCTTTACTTATTTGGAAAACCCCTAAAACGACCCGAGATGTCCGATTTCAACTGCAAAAACTTTCCCAATCCAACAAAACCAACGCTACTTCACGTCTTTTATTTGCAAAAGTCCAAAAAAGCTTCGAAGCTAAAGATACCCTTTTGGCTAGCGCCCAGCAAAAAATCAGCTTATTGGAAGCACAACTGGAGGCAATACGGCCGGTTAAAAGGAGGAGGGTGGTTCCGGATCCAAACGAGCTTTTGGTTAACAAACAGAACATTATTGGATTGCAGGAAAAGGATATAGAAAATTTGGAACCTTTAGCTGATGAAGAAGAGGTTAATGAACCGGAGAAGCGTGAAAACGATTGTATTTTTGTCCGTTGATAATTTTATATTTAAATCAGCTTATAAAAGTAGGCATTTCGTTGTTAGATTTTCAGGGTGCCGAACAGGGGGGGTGCCGAACAGGGGGTACGCAACGTTATGCGTCGGCGCCTTTTGCTGTGTCTAGGACGCCTTTGACCCGGGTTACATTTAATGTGTGTGGCATTTTCGCAAAAGAGAATTTTAAATCTCGGTATAATATCTGCTTAGGTTTAAACAGATGAAGTTATTTAAGATATTATATGTTAATAATAAATTTAAGAAGTTACGTATAGTTAATTGGGGATAAAAGTACACTGCGGCCTCGTTAACTTTATTCGAATTTTATTAAAGAATGGCGTGCGCCCCTAACTCTCACTATATATTATTGTGTTACAATTCACTAAGACGTCCTTGGATTCTGCATATCTCCTTGGATGCTAACCGAAAGGTAACACCAATTCCGATGGCTTAACCGCGAAGCTCCGACACATTCCGAGTAGTGCACCTGTGCCGCTCGTAAGACCCCACATAACAGCCTAAGCACTCCGAGAGTTTAATTCTCCCATTACTTAACTCCGCTGTTTAACTTTCGGTAATGTGGGTGGTCTTATAAATTAAATAAAGCAACGTAATTGCTTATTATTATATCTTTCGCCTTGGCGCTCCGAGTTTGTAACTCTACATTGGTATAAAGGAAGTGTTTAATACAATATGCACATTTAAAAGGCTTATTTATTAGTTTTAAATTTACGCGATAACCATTTTGCGTCTCCGAATCTACCATGGAGTCTTTATTTCGAGAATATATATAATCGATTAATAGTTATAAACTAAAGGATCGCCTCGCCAAGTTTATCGCCAATAGCAACGTCGAACCTCGGTCGTTAATAAACCTGCCGGCGGGTTTTAAGGAGTTTAAAAAAGCCAGCGATGTGAATTTTATCATTTTCCACATCCTTACCGGGGAAGTTTCGGAAAGCTTTGGGGCCATTTTAGCCGTATAAGTCATTTCGAAGACTTACTTTTCGTCCTTATTTAAAGAAGTAATTATATTCCGAAAACATGTTTTTTGCAAGTTCCAAAATGCCACAATCTTCAGCATCGATGTTATAGACGACGTCGACGCTTTGCGCAACAAAGAATCCCAAACGGTTCAAATCCCTGCTTGGACTGTTCGGCCAGCGGCGGCGGGCTTCCTCCTCCGCGACGCCTATTGGTCATATTTCGAGTGCGTTTCCAGCCGGACTATGGATAAGGAGTTGGTTAAATTTACTCACGACCAAATAATCTTTAATGGTTATCAATTTTCGAAGGAGTAGTATAAGGGAACCATGGAAGAATATTATGATGTGATGGCCGATTGTGTAAATACCATGGAAAGGCTTATAGTTAACGAGGATAAGCAGCAGCTTATGGCCAGGGTGACGTTCGAGTGGACCCCGATCAAGACATGGAACGGTATCGAGCCTACGGGGAAAAGGGTCAAATTCTCAGAGCATGTTTTTGTGTGGTTTGACGAGGGGAGAATGCACACAAGCGTTACATTGTTAAATATGGAGTCGTTTAAATCGCAAATGCGAAAATAGCTACAAAACCGAATGCCCAAAAGATTATCAGCGAGTTAACGGATTTTTAAGCAATGGGCTGGACTAACGAGCACTTAACTCCGGCTAGCCAGCATTTACTTAAACCAATAATTCGCCCCACCCAGTACTAACATTGTCGAAACGTATTCCGAGACTTATTCCCAGCTAAATTCAATACCTAAATGGCATACTCTGTGTCAAAAAAAAAAAAAAAAAAAGACCAGAAGGGGGGGTTTTAAGTCCTGAGGCATTCCAAAGCCCGTTGCGGGCGCCCACGGGGGCCTGTGGGCCAAACAATACCGAAACCCTCACGGGCCCACGTCTAATTTGCACGCTGTGGGGCATGTACCTTAACATTAATTTTAGCCCGATAAATATAACCTCCACAATGAAAGAAACCTCGGGCTCGTGGGCTGTTGGCCCGCGGGCTTTCCAAATAAGGTTTCGAGCCCCCATGGGCGGGTTTTGGAATGCCATAGTTTTCTACAAATTGGAACTTGCTAACTACAGCCTTGGGCACCGTGCGCGGATGGGTCGGCCCGGGCGAGCCGGGCCGAAGATGTAAATTTCTACCAATTAAGTAAAATTACGTAACCACCCTACTTATAACACCTGATTTTAATCCCTGTCGTGTTTAAGTGGATCGAATTAAATGCTCGTTAACCGTAGTTAAATACTCGTTAGTGAAGCCCGAAACAATTCCTCTATACTTTGAAGGGACCGACAAAAAAAAGCCCTCCAATTATTACGTGCATAATTTAAGCTAACTTAATTAACACGGGCTTAACCTGGTGGGAAAATAGTTCAATTTAATTTTATTCGCGGATCCAAATCCGGAATTACAGTGTTTTATTCGGAACGTGACTCGTTAAAACCTCCAGTGACTAGCTGTTGCGACTCCGATGTTTTCCCCAAAATGCTTAAGAAAAACAAATATAATAATACAGCCCCAAAAACATAAACTGCACGTTGTACTTTTTCAATGTTCGACGCTTGCGTTTTTCGGCCAATATTTGCAATCGCGGAGTGCGTAAACATCCAGTTCGAAAACAATATACCAAACGTTCTTGGGAATTTCACCAAAAGAGAGCAAGACTTGGCCGGTAAGCTGGCAATCGTGACGTAAATAATACCAATTTGTTGCATGCGCAGTGGTTTGTCATATGCTCTAATGTTTTAATCATCACACTAACCCTATACAAAACTCAATTCAGCGGGTCTTCGCGTGGAATTGGACGTGAAATTGCCATTTACCTCGCCAGTCGGGGCGCCAATATTATAGGAATATGCGCGATTCCATCTTCCTTAAGCAAGTTCGAATTATTAAAGGCTGAAATCGAGGCCTTATATGCCAAAACTGGTCAAGCCCATTCGCCCTCCATTATTGGCATCGTGGCCCCTTTAATTTAGCCTTAGGAATATACCGCCAATATAGTCGCCGCAGTGAAGAAAGCTGGCGGGACCGTCAACATTCTTGTACAAAACGCTGCCATTATCGAATTGTCGCCCATCGGTATAATTGAAAAACAAAATGTTAAGCGCATGCTCACAGCAAATATTGCGGCGTTTATATTTCTGGTTTAATGCCTTTTAAGCTATTTTAATCCCGATAGCCGGATTATTAACATCTCCTCGGAAGGCGCACGGGACCCTTCGCCACTAATTTGTGCGTATCTTCGTCTGCTTTATGCCCATTCCCTCGATAGCATTTTAAATTAACGTGTCTTCGGAACCCTTTAGTGGTATATAATGCATGTAAAAGTACCCTCGAGGCTATAATAAGGGTTTGGGCGGATGAATTTGGAAAACGGCCAGGTATGGAGAGGATAATAGTTAATTTAGTGGCTGTAGGCAGTAAGTTTGCCTTTTCTGGTCCAGTAAAATACGCGTTTTGGTTCGGGTCGAGACTGCATGGATTTCTGGTTAACGGAAGGGAAATACCAGTTACGCAAACAGACTTTAAATTTTCCATGCCCGATAGTCCGGAAATTCGCTTGTACTTGGATGCGAAAAAGAATGTTTGCAGTGTAGAAAAACGTTTGGGAAGGGTGGATGACATAGCAAACATTATGTCATTTATTGCTTCTGAGAGGAGTCGATGGATTTTAGGCAGTGTGATCTGTGCCAATGGGGGTACTGTTAAAATATTGTAAGAAGTTAACCAATGGTGTTATTGGCTGTTAAAGAGAGAAGAAAGCAAAGAAGTAGCAATTATAGCTTGTTGTCTGGATGGGGCTTGACTTTAGCCTAAGATTAGAATATGGTGATAGTTGACACAAAGAAGAAATTTCAAATTACCCTGTTTACCAAGCGAGTATTAAGATGTGTGATTCCAACCTGCTCGGCCTCGGGTACGGCTGTAGCAATTAAAGTAACCATAGCGTGTACTCGGTCCAATTAGTTGGTGTAATATGGATCGGTTTTTAACATATTCATGCACATAGGGAGAAAAAAGACTATGGATGTTTGGAATAGAGATTTCTGCGTTTAATTCATCAATTAAATAATAAGTCACAGGATTGGCCGCATATATTCCTTTTTACCCTATAATAACGTTCTGTTAATCGATTAACCTAACGAAAGACCTATTAACAATGGAGCTGTTATACAATGTTGCCGTTAATTAATTAATTATATCATGATTAAATATCCTATTGGGGATTTTTAACACGTCCTTCTTAATTAAATGAGACCAGCTTGCTCTTTTCGGCAATCCTGGCAGAAAAAACCTCCATAGGCACTGCGGCCAAAACCTCCAAAAGTGCGACTGTGGCCTTTATCTCCGTTATAATCCAGTTCCTAATTTTAAGCGCCACCAACGAGTTAACCCCGTAGCGGTATATGGGACGAGACGAGTCGACCTCGGATGCCGGCATTTGCAGAATGGCGGCCACCTTTTCCACTAGGGCCCCGGTGATAATGGTTATGGCCTCGTCCTTGGAGGAAGCCTCGGGCAAGCGCGAAAAGAGAGACACGGCGTCTAAGCCGCCCGTGCTGGAAGGCCCACCGCTCGCGGAGCTCAGAACGGCGAGGGGCCCGAAGCGAGGAATTTTGAAATATTCCGGCTGGTCGAGACCGTGTCGCGACATAATGTCAGCCGTGCCCAGGCCGGTGGTGATCTGTGTCGGGGGCCACGAGGCAGGGTTTTAACTTTTTTGTCTGTTGATAAGACCCTTGAAGAGGGCGTGAAAGGCAGGCTCCCGGATACCGAATGTTTCCTCCCAAAGGAGGAAATTACCGGTCGCGCCCTGCTCCGCCAAAACGCCCACGTCGCGCATGATTCCAAGATTGACCGACACGGCTTTAAGTCCCTGGTTGCGACGGTAGTGAGCCAAAGTATTTTAATATATATTGCCCGCCGAATATTGCGCCTGGCTTGGGTAGCCGTAAAGCCCTAAAATGGAGGAGTAAATGATAAAGAAATCGAGTGGCCGGGTCTTATTAAAATATTCGTAAAGGTTCCAAATTCCTTGCACCTTGGGCCGCAGGCCGGTTCGCCACCATTCGTGCGACATTTTTTCAAATACGATATCCCGTAGCGCCATGGCCATTTGGATTACGCCTTTAACAGGAGGAAAATCACTTTCAAGTTTGTCGAGGGCATTTTTAAACGAAGCCCGGTCTGCCACGTTGCCGCGGTACGCCTTGACGACTGCGCCGCGTCCCGACAGCTTTTTGATGAGCGCCTGGGCATCGGGGCTGCCATCGCCCGATTTCGAAAGGAAGGCCAAGTTCCGAGCACCCGATATAACAAATTGCCGGGCAAGACTGCGGCCAAAGCCGCCCAATCCACCTACGAAAAGATACGTGACATTGGGGTCCAGTTTGAGTAAGTCTTTGGTTTTCCGCAACACGGGGGCTGCTGTCGTTGTTGCGTTTTCGTCGGCGGCGGGGAAAAAAAGAACCAATTTCCCGATATATTTACCCTGCTGGATTGTGCGGAAGGCATCCTGAACCTTGTCCAGCTGGCACACAGTTAAGGGATTTGGAGCACGTAGGGTGCCGGTGAAAATAAGGTTAAAAACCTGGCTGAAAAGTTGACCAAGCACGGCAGGATTATGTTCGTAAAGAAAAAACTGATTAAAAAAGGTAAAGGTTGTATTTTTCCCAAACGGCCGCATTTCGAGGCGCGAATTGTCGAAAATGTTACGTAGACCAATTTTAACAAAAGTTCCAAAAATGGCCAAAACCTCCCAGGAAGCCCTAAAAAGCTTACCCGAAAGAGAGTTGAGAATATAATCGACACCGCGGCCTTTGGTGACGCGCATTATACCTTTGGCGAAATTGGGGTCGCGCGAGTTAAATATGTGGTCTTTTAAAATCCCGTACGTGCTCACCAACAGCTTTCGCTTGGTTTCGGAACCGACGGTAATATATACCGTCGCGCCAAGATATTTGGCAATCTGCACAGCGGCTTGGCCAACACCGCCGGCGGTTGCATGGATTAAAATCGATTTACCCTTGCTGAGCCTTTCCAAGTTGACCAAAGTATAATAGGCAGTTATGTAGCAAACGGGGATGTAAATAGCCTTTTGGAATATTATCGTATCGGGGATTTTAACCACGATATTATGGTTTACGCGAACCTTGGTCGCGTGTGTGCCGACTCCCAGAAAACTTACGCGGTTTCCGATTTGAAATTTGCCCGCTATTTTGTTTCCCAACCTTTTAATAATACCACTGCCCTTTTAACCCAAGACCGACATGGGAATAAGTCCCATGGAGGCCATAATGTCTCGAAAGTTAATGCCCGTGGCCGCGATTTTAATTTTAACTTGGTAATTTGCAAAAGAAAAAGCGAGGCGGTCGTCTTTAATAAATTTTAAAGTATTTAACAGACCAGGCCTTTCGATCGTCAAACGAAGGTTCGCATCCGAATCGATTTGGGTGATCCGCGTCCGATCTTTAAAGTGGTCCTTAATCGCATTATTTTCGGCCAAACTCCTATATATCCGCGTCACCTGTAATAGGCCATCTCGCTCGTGGAATTCGTTATCCCTGGTGGCCTCTGAAGACAAGATGCGTCCTGCCAAAAAGGGACCGTACTGCATGCCCGTGGTTGCATTAAGGTGGAGCATTTGGAATTTAGTGCCTGCGATCTCGCTTTGGATGGAGCGCGACAGGCCGTCGATAATTCCGAAGGAAGGATTATCGCCACATATTACCCAAAGAAGTCTCTGGAACGTCGTCGAAAATCCTTTAATAACCTCGTATTCTTTTTCGCCAAGGTTATCCAACACTGGTTTTTTTAACTCCAGCAAAAATACCATTATATTATTTTCTATAACGTCGGTTTTAACGCCGTCGGATATGGTCTTTGTTAAGGTCGAATAGCCTTAAACTTGTAAAATATCCTGGAAAGATTTCGAAAATGCAGAACATTTTTCGAATGCATTTAAAGGCTCGATAAACACGGCCCGTCGAACAGGCGTAGGCGTGTCTTTGGCGGAGCTTTTTGGCTTGGCAGCAGCAGCAGTCCTGTATATAAAGAATGGCCCGTTTCCATCAACTCGAAATTCCAGAGTGCACCCCTTGTCTTTAAATCCAGCAGGTGGTGGTCCTTGCACCGTAGTAATTATTATCCTTGCGTCTGGCTCGGCAAATCCAAGTAAACCGTCGATAAGCTGTTCGTAATTTTTAATTATCGCCAGCTGGTTTGGAATTATCACCAGGCCTGCCTGGGGTAATTCGCCAATCTTGGCCGTTCCTGTAAACGGAGTATCCAATAACGCTTTAACATCCAATTCTTCCATGTCGATGAGGCCAACTTTGGGGTTAACTAAGACGTAGCGCACCTGGTTTTGGTAAAAAATGCCCTCGGGAAGCTGAGTTATAATTAATTTTGGCACCGGTTCCTGGTTAAGGGTAACTTCGAAAACTTTGCAACTTGGTTTAAAATGATGAATTATTTTTATAATTTGTGGCATTGTTAATTTGGACATTGAGTAATAACGGACAACATTTACCGAATATAACGAGTTAGGAAAAAAGAAAATAAAAGAAAAACAGGTGAATTAACCTCGATAATTCTCTCTTTGGGCTAAATGGCAGACATGACGTGAAAAATGTTTTGCGGCTCCATTAAATCCAAGGCGTAATTCCAACAAATCTTTCCAGTAATATCGGCTGGATTAACGTAATTTGGTTCTTGGCCTTTACCATCGTCCATATTTAACTCGGCAACCCGAAAGTCTTTAACCATTAAATAAGGTTTAGAGACATCCTTATCGTAAATGAATATATTTGCAAATAAATTAATAAAGCCATAGCGCTGCGACAGGCAAAGACCGCGTAGTATATAATCCACATCGCCGGGAATCTCGGCTGAGATTTCGAGCTTAGTGAAGTGAACCGGTATAAAGGGCCTCGTAAAGTCGAAACCCCCGTTTTTGCCCCCAATCCAAATGCTGTTTAACCAGCTTTGGAAAACGGTATCCAGTATGCCGGCATGGATAAAAAAAGGGCGGTCGTATTTCCCTTTACTGTATATTTCACCAATATTAGTAATTTTAATTTTAAAAATGCTTTAACCGTCACCGATATAACAGCCCTTAATACCCTGGAAGGCTTCTCCATATTTCCAGGAAGCGCTGTTTATATGGTTGTAAAAGCTGGTTTTGGGGTATTCGTAATCCAAAATATTGTGCACGCGGTGATATTTGGCTACTTTAAAGGCTTTAATTATGGCATTCTCTTTTGCCATTTGCGTGGTTGTATCTTCGACGTGGTCGATTATTATTAGGCCACGACAATTATCCCTCATCTAATCTCCACCGACATATGATGACATGGTAAACTCCCACCAGGCCGATGGGGAAAATCCCAGGGTTAATTGTTAAAAAGGCCTTATATGCATTATCACCTCGACCGCCACACCCTTTGGGAGAGCCATGGCAGTAAATAGGGATACGTCGCGGAGATGAAAGGCGCGGGCGGTTTTGCCGGGCGAAACGAGCTGTTTTCCGGCTTCGAGAACGATGTTCGTTATACCAGCCCCTGGTAAAAGTACCGTGCTTTTAACCATGTGACCTCGGAGCCAGGGTTCGTTTTCGAGCCGGATAAAACTTCGCCAGACGCGTTAAATTTCGTCCATTATGGGCACCGGGCTGCCAAGGAGATTTCTGGTATTAAAAGACGGGGCTAAAAGCTTTTTTGCAATACGAGAATCGCAACGGAAAATTTTAAAGTGATTCCAGGGGTAAGGGGGCAGGTTTGTAAGCAGCTGGCAATGAAAGTCGCCGTTTACCTGTTGTAATTATATCGGAACACCTTCGGCAAACAGGGCCGCGCCGAAATCCAAAATTGTGTTTATAGCATTCTGTAGGCGATTAAATGCCGATTTGTAGTTAATGCCATTAAAGTTGTAGTGGGAAAGAATTTGTTCGATGGGTCCTCCTAGCGCATTATAAGGGCCGATTTCTATTAAAAGGTTTAGAGACTTGCTGGTGGCAGGGGCGGCGTTTGCTCCAGGTTCGTTTCCAGAAACCATTTCTTTAACCGCACCTTTAAAAAGGACGGGAAAGACGAGGTTTCGAACCCAGTAGTAATTTCCCATAAATTTTGGGGCCACTTTAGAGGCAGTGACGCTAAAGAATATAATGGTCCGGTCGGGATCCTCAGCGGAGGCCGGTATCGGTTTAATGTCAGCCATTAAAGCACCATATTCCCCAATTACGCGCTGCATATGGCTGGAGTAATACGCAACGTCGATTAGTAGCATACGTGCAAATATATTTTCCCCTTCCAGGATGCCACGAAGCTTTTCGAAAGCGTTATAATCCCCAAAGAGCGTGATACTATTTGGAAAATTAACACATGTTATAATCACCATTCCGCCGAAATCCCCGTGATGTTTTTCCAAGATCGAGCTGGCCTGTTTGTGCGAGCATCCAACAGCGATTATACCACCCTTTAAATCGGCGAGGCCGGCTAAACACTTTCCTCGAAGGTATATAACCTCGACAGCATCCTCGTATGTAAATATACTAACGCTGTAAGCCGTTCCAATCTCACCACTTGAGTGGTTAACAACCCTTTTAGGAATTACACCCCAGGAGCGCAGTTCGTTAACCAAAGCGATTTGAAAAACGGTGCAAATCGGCTGATTAATTATGGGTGACTTGAGTCGCGACTCCCCCTTGGGCCTTAAAAGCTCTTTAACAGAATCCCAATCGCAACCAAATAATTTCAAATATATAACAGATCTTCGGACCGAATCCCTAAATACGGGGTGAGATTTTAACATCTCGACGCCCATTCCAGCCCACTGCGCTCCCTAACCAGTAAATACAAATCCAATCCGGGGCTGGGTTTCGGGGGTTCGCGTGGCGGCGTTACCGGCCTTGGCGGAAAATTGGTAACGGAACTCGGCAGCAATTTTAACCATACAGCTCCACCTTTATGTTAAACCAGATTTCGCCGTGGCCAAAGTGTAGCTTATATTCGCCAGGAATCCTGGGCTCGACGCGGCGGGACCAAAACCGTCCAAATGTCCGACGAGCTTTTCGGCGATGCGTTTAAAACCTGCCTGGTCGTGGCTGCTAAAAACGAAAAGTCTTTTTTTGCTGCTGGGATCCACGCGTGATACGCCGTTTGCTGGCAATATATCGGTCCAGTTGTTGGGATTAAAGGATTCGAGCACGATATGCCCGTTGGTGCCGCCCATGCCAAAACCGCTGACGCTCATCCGTTTTGTTTTGCACACAGGCCATGGCGTTAATTTGCTGGGTACTTTCATGTTCCATTCCTTCCATAGGATGGCTGGATTGGGCTTGTTAAAGTAAATATTGGGCGGTATAAGACCATTTTCCATCCTTAATATTCCCTTGATTATACCCGCGACACCGGCAGCAGCTTCGAGATACCTAATTTTAAGCCCCCGGTTTAAAATGTTAGCCGAGCGTATTTTGGAGTTCGTTTTAAATAAAAACTTGGGAATAGTAAATTTGCATTCGGTTTTACACTCCCAATTAAAAGTTTTCGCGATTTTGTGGCACTTGATCCAATCGTCCTGTAAATGGCCCCAGCCTTAAGGGGATCGCCTGCTGGAGTCCCCGTTCCCTGCAAAAAAGAAGAAGAAAAGTTCGCTTTGTGTTAAATTTCTCGGAAAAAAATTCCAGACTACATAAAAACGACGTTATAGACATGGCTTAAACTTATATAAGCCTCGACATATTAAATGTCTAAATAATCTAGTCTATTTAACTCGTAAACATATTTAATAAATGCCGCCTGCGCTTCGCTAAAGGGCAATGTCACACCCTAAGTCCATCCGTCAAAGTTAGCACCCGAGGCCCGAATCACAGCACGAATGGGATCTCCCTCCCTTAAAGCCTTATCTAATCGCTTTAGAATGAGGATGCTAGCACCCTCGCCTCGGCCGTACCCGCCGGCATCGTCGGAAAAGGACCTCGAATGGCCGTCGGGGTTAAGGAAGGTTAAATTTGCGAGCTGGATATTCCCGTTTGGAGTGAGCGTAAGACCTATACCCCCGGCAACCGCCATTTTAGATTCCCCAGAATACAGGTTCTGGCAGGCTAGGTGAGTGGCCATAAAATTCGAAAAACAGGCTGTCTTTACGGTGGCGCTGGGCCCGTAAATGTCGAAAAAATGAAACACCCGGTTGGAAATTATTTCCTCGCAATTATTTAAAATATAGTATTTGGGCTAATTCCCAAAATCCCGCGTAATTATATCCCTGTAATTACTCGTTAAAAATCCAATGTAGCATGCAGTTTAGGTGCCGGCGATTTTTGGAATTGGTAAACCAGCGTTTTTAAATGCCTCGTAAACGACCTTTATAACGATGCGCTGTTTTGGGTCCAAAACGTTGGCTTTAACCGCTGTAATATTGAAAAAGGCCGCATTCCACTTATACGGGTCCTCCCTAAAAAAATATCCGCCCTTGGTTGCTAGCGTATTTACCCGGCTTTTGTTATTTGGATGGTGGAAAACATCGGATTTCCATCGATTAAAGGTGGTAGAGTATGCATCTGTTTTTTTTTTTTTTTTTTTCTAATGTCAATATAAATTTTAAAAAGGGAGTGTTTTCTTAATCGGATTTATTTGCCTTGGCCGTTCTTAATCATGTTCCAGAATTTGGTCGGACTAGTTGCGTTACCTGGGAATTAACACCCCATGCCGATAATGGCTATTGGGATCCGCTTTTCTTTCTGCGGCGCAGCCATTTGATCAACTTGTATGGGGGAATATAAAGTGATAACGAAATTGGTTTGTCTCGCAAATAATTGCAAACATCAGTCTTTTTTTAAAGGGCAGGACGTATTATAAACAGCCGCGAAATAATATCTAGGCGAGTACCAATTGCTCAGAGGTTAAAATAAAATTTAGTTTTTTTTAAAGTTTATATTGTCTACTATTTAAATCCTTGGTATATATTTCTTTTCGTGTGTTTTCTACTATTGCGTACATATTTGCTTTTCCCATTTGGCCAATAAAACCTTTTCGATTCAGGAAAGCCGCTGCCTAACGGCTACTGCCGCTCCAATCTGTGGGTCTCGGAATTGCCATTAGTTTTAAATGGGGTAATTTAATAAATATTGAGTGGAGAATAGTATTTCTTCAGTCGAAAGTTTCAGCTCTCCGAACTCCGGTAAACTTTGTTTCTCGGAGCCATAAAATAAAATACTGCTTGTTTCCGGATACTAATAGCTTCTTCAATGTTCCGAGATATAGTACTATGATTTAAAACACAAAAATCGTATTAAATGCGGAATGGATAATTCCTGCAGCTGGTTAATCCAAATGACTAGTTCCAGCAGTTAGTGGAATGACATGAGATGGTGTCCGTTCCTTCTTGCGTCAGATTTGGCCAATCCGGACAACTGCTACAAATCTCGAAATCTTTTCGGAATCTAATCGGAGCGGATAACCTATTTCGGAACGGAGGAAAAAAAAGCAACAGGCTGCCACTATACCAAGCTTGGTGGCTCCTCGCATAAATGTTAAAATGACATGGTTAATTCATCACTTTTATCGCACTAAGAATCGTCTATTTGCAGTGGCTTTTTTATAAAATATACAACAGCCTTAAACCTGAAAAGAAAATTCGCTTTGGTCACATAAAACAGTCATGGTAATTAACGCAAGCCGATCTGTCGTGGTGACTGGGGGTGCCAGTGGTATCGGCTTGGCTATAGCTCGGCATTTTGCCTCCACGGGAGGAAAAATAGCAATTCTCGACGTTAACAAGGCCGTTAGGGAGAAACTGGCTTTAGAAATTGGGTTGGAATATCCTAATGCCACCGTTTTATTTTACCAGTGCGATGTTTCGTCCTGGAAGAAGCAAGCCGAGGTTTTTGCCCTAGCCTATATGGCAAACGGCCACATCGATTTCGTTTATACCAACGCGGGTATAGCAGAGGGTATGTTAAACGCCCTGGCAATTATTTATCCCGATACTCCTCAGGAACCTAACCTCAAATTTGTGGCGGTAAACCTAAATGGAATTATATATTGTATGTCGAATATATTTCCCTGCTAAAAGATGTACTAAATCGAATCAGATGTTGTACGCGTACTAACCATGGCTTGGGAAAAAAACTCCATTAGCGGTGAAACTGGCTATTCACTACATAAGCAAGAATAATCTTTGCGGAAACTCCAGGGGATTAATCGTCTGCACAGTTTTTAACGCTGCTTTATACCCGTTTCCTGTCGGACCAATATATGCAGGAACCAAAGCGGGAGTTGTTGGACTTGTGCGTTTAACGGCACCAATATTGGAGGATGTTAAGATCCAAATAAACGCCCTGGCGCCAGCTGCTTTAGGTAAGAATACGCGTTTTCCCCCCGACTTTGCTTTTTTTCTTTTTTTGGTATTTACGATTTTAAATTTTACGGTCCCAGTGACAAACATTATTCCAGACCCGGCTATGTACCAGCATATGGTGGTGACATTAATATTAACTATGACAAAAGCCGTTTCACTTTTCGTGGGTGATATAGGGCTTACTGGTCAAGTATTAGAGGTTCACGACGACGAGCCAATAATTCGCAAGGAGCCTTACGAGTTTATATTTAATGGTACCCGTTATAATTAAGAGAAATCTTGGGAGATGTTCAAAATGTTTAAGGTTTTATTTGGAGGCATTTATAGTCCGTAGAGGAAATTAAAAAACCGCACAAAACCTTTGCTATTAAGTTTATAATTATTTGATTAAGTTTTACATACGCCTTGTTAACCATTTCGTGTTATATAATTGTCTGAGTTTTAATAGGGATAAGATTAGTAAATCTTTGCTCGCTGCCCTAAAATGAAATATCGTTCCTATTTGATTAAAATTATTTCTTTGGGAGGAAGTTTAAATGAAAAAGGTATTTTTTACTAAAAGTAATTATATATAATAATATCCACGACTTTCTCCAAATTTTCACCTGTGTTTCGATAGAATAACCTAACAGCTCACCTATACCCGACTTTTAATGGATATATAAGTATTTTGGAGGTGTTGTTAATAAAACCACGTGGGATTTAGTGTATAAAGGTACCCTACCCAGCTATAAAGTTGGTATGTTAGGTATTATATAAGAGTTTATAGGAATTATATGGCTTGATTCCAAAAACACGTCCATATTATTTTTATTAACAGGAGTAAGTGATTAACAAGTTCGTCGACCGGTGTATACCTGTGTTTATAAAATGGAATAATTTTGTGGATTTTTTATAATAATGGATATAATTTTTAATAAACCTTAAACTCTAATAACGTTTAATTTATTTTAAAAGAACAATCGTCGTCTTACAAAATTGGCGAACACTGCTACCAGCATAGGACCGAGGTTCACCCAAACATGCAACTTCCAAATGGGTTATATTTGCCGTTTTTTCCGGAAACGGACAAATATATGCGGCAGTTAATTCATGGCGTACCTCCTTAAATCTCGCTCCCAGTCTATTTAATCTTGGTTGCAGTGCTCCCAATCCAGCGCCCAAATAAGTTTTGCAAACATTAGCTGGGCCTGGATAAGACCTGTTTTGCGGCCAATGCAGCCTCTGGTGCCGAGATTAAAAGGTTAATATGCAGCAAACTGGTCGTTGGCGAAAATATTATCGTAATCGGGATAATTCTTGGGGAGCCACCGTTCTGGCCAAAATTCCCTTGGCTTTGCGAAATATCGCTCAGAATAAAACACAGCCCAAAAGCTGGTTTGTACGCGGTACTAAAGTGGCAAATGTGAATTTGGGAATAAGCCGATTGGAAACTAATTTAGGAATAATTGAACAAACGCGAGTTAAATTTACCCCTTTTGGAATAAAATGCCCGTCGATTATAGCCCCTGGGCTGATTCGCGGGAGACCTGAAATACCCTGGGTGGCCAGTCGAAGTCCTTTATTAACAACGGCGTTGAGCCAAACGATATTCTGCACGTTTGCAGATGTAATTTCGTCATAGGAAGTAAAACGGCCGCGGATCTCCTTTTTCAACTTTTCCAACCGATCTTGGTAAATACCAAGGAAGTGCACGGCCACCACGAACATATTTAAAGTGGCCTCGGCGTTACTTATTACGATGTTCATGCTTTGCGCGACGAGAAACTCAAGCTCGGGCGTCTGTCCTTCTGTTGGTATTAGCGCCGATATGAAATCTTCGTGAGCGAGTTTGTCGCGATTCCTAATTCGATTGGTAATATGTTCGCTGTTGATGCGTTGAAGCTTGGGTGCAATCTTTGCAAGCCCGGGGCTCATGGAGATTAGAATAAAAGGATAAAGGATCGGGAACCGTGCCGACGCTTGGTTTACAGTGCCCCAGAAGCTGAGCTTGGAAAAAGTCTCCAAGAACACCCCCGTTTTACCTATCGAGTACGTTTTCAAAATTAATTGTGATCTAATCTAGGTATAATTATTGCAAAATCGGTAAAAATTTACCATTATCTACGTTGCCGTAATTATACCCAAACGTCAGATCGCCAGCAAGGTTAATACTGAGCCATTCAGCCCACTGCTCCATAATATTAACATATTGGCCCAAGTATCTTTTCGTAATAATATATGGGTTATTTTTGTAAACAACTCACCTTGGTTAGGTTAATGGCGCCATTATTCGAAGCCTTTTTAATTTTGTCGATAAACCGGTTAAAATGTTTATGTAAAATGGGTTCCTGCCATGTTTTAATAGCATTGAGGCTGAAGCTAGCCTCCAATAATTTCCGTATATTCCGGTGAATTTTTGGATCGGTATTTGCGGCAAAGCCTTTGTGCTTTCCTGCAAGCGCGCCGAGCTCCTCAGTCTTAAGAAATGCTTTCGAATCGTCCATCCGACCCGGTTATTACGATCAAGGTATCGGGGTAACCTGTTTTTATGGTAAAGTACAGTGGGTTGAAACAACTAAACGTTTGACTGGGTGATTGGGTATTTTCAATAACTGGGGTGAAATTATCATCGGTCTTAAATAAATATTAAGGTTAATTAAAGTTTAATTGCTGCTAAACAATCTTAAAATCGAATTTATTTACATGGTAATAAACGTATTTTATATAAACTATATTCCAAATGTAATCACTTTTGTATAAATAATTATAATTATTCCGGGGTGATTACCGTTGGTACGATCACCTTTTTAGCAATAATTATAGTTATTTTGGTCCTGGTAATCGGGTTAGGGTTCCTTATTTTATTATTACGTAACCTCGTGCTTCCCATTTTTTATTCCGGGTCCGTAATTTTTGGTAATTTTGGTTTAGTGTTACGACCAGACAGTTGGGCCGGTACCAAAGAGGCCAGGTGGGGTTACACCCCTCCTAACGACATTTATCCAGAGAAATTACCGACCGGCAAAAACCGGATTACATAAGGGAAGGGACACGTAATATCACGTGATCGCCAAAAAAAGGATATAATTAATATGTCGCATATTAAATATAGCAAAACAAATGATATGTCGGTTATGGAACATATTAAACATATCGCGATTAGGACCATAGTTTATATAAAACGCACTTATTACCATGTAAATAAATTCGATTTTAGGATTGTTTAGCAACAATTAAATTTTAATTAACTTTAATATTTATTTAAAACCGATTATAATTTCATTCCAATCGTTGAAAATACCCAATCACCCAATTAAACGTTTAATTGCTTTAACCCACTATATTTTACCTTAAAAACAGGTTACCCCGATACCTTAATCGTAATATTTTAATTGTTTTTGTTTAATATTTTGTTTTAAAATATACCGAGCAGTACCGCCGATATAATATTTTCCAATAGGACCACTTTTTAAACCCCTTTTACCACCAACGTTCCGGCCAACGTTAACGTTTTACGTTAAATGGTCGCGACGCTCCAAACCGAAAATCGACAATTTTAGGAACGAATAACCGAATAAATTAACCGAATTAATAAAAACAGCATTAAATATCCTTTACTTACGCTTTTTAACGGCACTATAGGTATTTTACAGGGATTTTTTACGGGAGCCCGAACATATTTACATTTTAACGAGGATAATTTCGACAATAATGCAAATAAGGTTATTTACGCAATTTCGTTTTTAAAAAGCGACGCGCTCGCCTGGTTCGAGCCCATTTTGCGAAACTACCTGGACTATAAAAAAAAAAAAAAACCGTAAAATTGAAATTAACCGCATTTTCGACGATTACGACAATTTCGAAAAATGTTTTAGGGGAGCATTCGGTAACCCAAATAAGGAACGTACGGTTAAACGTAAATTGGTGCGTCTCACCCAAATTAAATCGGCATTCAAATATACCAGTAAATTCCGACAAAATACCGCCAAATTACCATGGGGCCCCGAAGCCCTAATAGCACGCTTTTATGCGGGATTTAAAAAAAAAATTAAAAACGAATTTGTTAAAAAAAAACGACCCGATATTTTAACCGAATACGTAAAATTAATAATTAAAATTAATAACCGACAATACGAAAGAAAGCTGGAACGACGCGAAAAACGCAACGTATGGGGCCCAATTTTGCGATAAACCAATACCGGACGCAAATACTAACACCCCAAACCGCCTCGCCAATATAGCATTTTATACGGGATATATAATAAACCCATAAACTTTAACGCGATATAATACAAAAAACCTCGCAAAAACCCCACAAATGGTAAATGTTTTAAATGTAATAAAGCAGGGCATATCGCCAAACATTGCCTTGGAAATTAAAATAACACCCCCGGTTTTACCCTCGACTTTAAAGGCAAACCCGAAAAAATACGAGGATTTAACGCTACAAATTACCAATAGGCACAGCCTAATTAATATAATTTAATAAATTGGACCACCTGCTACGACGATAATTGCATAATTTATAATAACTTTAAAACGGACGTAGGATGGTACCTTTAAAAATTAAAAGGTACCCGAATATTGGCAATAGGAAACCGAATATTTATAAAAATAAAGCCACCAATTAATTTACACCGACAAAACGCCACATTACCCGAATTTACGGATTTGAACGCTTTAAAAAAATCCGACACGGAACCATTGGGATAAACCCACCGTATTAGGATAACCAACCAACCTTCGACGGAAAAATTTTCCAATAACGTTTTAAACGAAAATTTAAACGACGAAAAAAAAGTAATTTTAAGCCGTTATAACGCGGAAAAAACCAACGATTTTTACAAATACGTTAAAAAGCAAATCGATTTATACCGAAACGATTAATTAATCCAATTCCCAAGATATAATTTAATATAATAAAGATAGGATTTTTTAAAAAACCCGGATCCTACGTTTGGAAACCACCCAATATTTAATATTAAACACCCGGAACACTCCCGCGTTTTTTGGGCCGAATGTTTCCGAAATAATTGTGGAATTTACCTAAACAAAAAAATTTATTACAATGTTTTCCTTCGACGACGATTAATTACCGGAATTAACGAAATTTACATAACCGAAAAACTACCCAATTGGGAAATTAAAATTAAATTCCGAAACGAACCAATAGTGAATTTTACGCCTAACGACGAATACCCCATAATATGTTGCAACCAGTCGAGCTTTCCGTGGTACGAATGCATTTACAGCATATATAAAATCCACATATTAGCCAAAACCCAAAATTGGCACGCACGAAAATAACGACACCAAATACCCGCTCCCATAACCAAAATTATATGGGACCCAAAGGTGAAAGATAAACAAACGCCCACGAACGCACGCAAAACACCCGCATTAACCAAACATTTATTCGACGAAGTTAAAACGAGGAGCAATTTCGCACCCAAAAATAAAAAAAACAAAGACCCACGACGCGAGTCCAACAAGCTAAAAAATTAAAACAGCCAAACGGTATAAGGCACCGAACGGCGACGATAAAAACAAAATAAAAAATTTTAAACGTTACGCAAAATACGGTAACGGAACACGAATATATATTTTTTAATATACGATTCGATAAAAAACCCATACGAGTATTTTTCGATAATAGAGTATAAAATAATTATATATTACCAAAAATCGTAATAAAACGACGGATATTTTGGTAATAAAAAAAAAAGCCATATTAATTGCAAACCGTGGAAGGAAAGGCAATTTTATACGGGAACGGTATTATCGAAATAAAAACCGTACATTTTTAAATGGAAAATTACGGACGAAAGGAATAAATTACTTTAAATATTACGGAAATAAGGGATAAAAATATAATTTTGGGAATTCCCTGGTTTAAAAAAAACAATTTTAGGATAAATTGGACAATCGGCCAAATCCAATGGGAAAAGCACTTAATTATTAAACGACCTCCAATATGGAAAGGTTTATACAGGAAACGTAGGGCACGGACGAACCAAACAAAACAAATAGCGTATTTATAAAAAAAACGACCAAACCCGGAGCCAATATTGGAAAAAAAGCGATTATCCACAAACCAAAACCGATTTAATCCTATAATATTAAATACAAACGGACAGACCAAAAACCGCAAAATCCCAAAAAAATACCAAATTTACACACGATTATTTAGCCAAAAATTCGAAACCGGATTACCCGAATATAACCCAATCGACCACGAAATACCATTTAAAGAAGGAACCCAACCGAAATTCCACAAAATATACGGTTTAAATCCAACACAAATGGAGGTATTAACGAATATTTCGCAAAAAACCTTAAAAAAGGTTACATTAAATTATTAATATTACCAATAGGATACCCAATCTTTTTCGTACTAAAGAAAAACGGAAAATTACGATTATACGTGGATTATAAATAATTAAACGACATTACCATAAAAAATTGCTACCCACTCCTATTAATAAAAAAACTCCGAAACATGTTTTACCAAATATAATGGTTTATAATATTAAATTTTGAAAAAGCATATAATTTAATCCGTATAAAGGAAGGCGAAAAATGGAAAACCGCGTTTCGCACCAGACGAGGATATTACGAGTACCTAATAATGCCTTTCGGTTTTACCAACGCCCCAACAACTTTTTAAACCATAATTAACCACGTTTTTAGGGAATGTTTAAACATTTTCGTCGTTATTTATTTGGACGATATCCTTATTTTTTCCAAAACGTTGGAAAAATATAAAAAATACGTTTACACGGTTTTACAAAAATTACAAAACGTTAAACTTTTAATTAAACCAAAAAAAATGCCTTTTTTACAATAAACAAATTAATTTCTTAGAATATATTATCGTTTTTGGAAAAATTAGGATGGAAAAATTAAAAATCCAAACCGTAAAAAAATGGTTTTAACCACAAAACGTAAAAAACGTTCGAACTTTTCTCGGATTTGTGAATTTTTACAGAAAATTTATTAAGGGATACGGCGCGATCGCCACCCCATTAACCAATATAATTAAAAAGGATTTGGAATTCCAATGGACGGAATAAATATAACAGGCCTTTAAACAATTACAAAACGCAATAGCCCGAAAACCGATATTTAAAATACCAAACCCAACGAAACTTTTCGAAATTGAAACCGACGTATCCAACTACGTAATCGGAGGACAGTTTAACCAACGAAATGAAAAAAAAAAATTGCATTTTTGCGCCTTTTTTTCACAAAAGTTACATGGACTAGAATTTAATTACCAAATATACGATAAAAAATTTATAATTATTATTCGAACATTTGAAAAATGGAAACCCCAATTATCCGGAATTAAATACGAGGTGTTAATTTATACGGACCATAAAAATTTAACCCATTTTACCACTAGTAAAATGTTAAACAAACGATAAATTAAATGGTTAAAATTCCTATTAAAATTCCATTTTAGGATTATATACCGGAAAGGAACAGAAAACGGCAGGGCCGACGCCTTTAACCGGAGACCGGACCACGAAAATATAATACCAAAGGAAACCCGCGTTATTTTTACAATAAACGAAAACGGAAACCTTTTACCAATACACCGAAACCTCATAATAACTAATATAATAACCATACCAGAAAAAATACGGAAAATCCACGAAAATAAAGCCCACGGACACCAAGGAATTTCGAAAATATGGAAACGGTTAAAGCAGTATTATAATTTTAAAAAAACACGATAAAAAGTACGAAAAGCCATTAAAAATTGCGAATTTTATATTAAAAGCAAATCCGTAAAATATAAATTTTATAAATTATCATAACCATTACCAACCCCCGACAAAATTTGGCAGACCATTACTATAAATTTTATCGTTAAATTACCACTTTTAGAAAAACCATTTACACGAACCAAATATAATAATATATTAATTATAATGGATAAATTTACCAAATATGCCTATTTTCTACCATATAAGGAAAGTAGCAATGCCGAAAAAATCGCCTATACATTTTTACGAATAATTGTTAACAATTACGGATTACCAAAAAATATCGTCACCGATAAAAACAAACTTTTTATATTAAAATTTTGGAAATTATTAATGGAATAGCTAAAAACTAATTACAAATTATTAACAGCATTTTACCCCCAAATAAACGGATAAATAAAACGAGCTAACCAAATATTCGAACAGTATTTAAAATGCTACGTAAACCACAAATAAAACGATTGGGTACGATTATTACCCACAATATAATTCGCCTACAATAATTTAAAAAACGAAAATATTAAAACAACCCCGTTTTACGCCAATTACGGATTTAACCCTACAATATACGGAAAACCCAAAACGATTATTACGGTATTACGAACCGATAAATAAGTAAACGAACTACGATAATTGCACGAAAAACTCCAGCAGGAATTAAAGTTCGTACGAGAAAAAATAATAAAATACGCCAATTAATATCGGATAAAGGGATTATTTTTCGAGGAGGGAAATAGCGCCTACTTTATTCGACGCAACATTAAAATACAACGACCAAATAGCAAATTAAATTTTAAAAAGCTTGGACCCTTTAAAATTAACAAAAAGATTAGCGACACCAATTACCGATTAGCGTTACCAAACACCATAAAAACTTACCCAATATTTCATATATTATTATTGGAACCAACACCATACGGTATCAGCACACGAAAAATAATCGAAATCGACGCACAAAAAACCTACAAAGTAAAACGAATATTCGACCACAAACGCAATTACGGTAAAACAAAATACCTTATTAAATGGGAAAATTATGGACACGAAAAAAACATTTGGGAACTTTTTAACCACCTTTAAAATTGCCAAAAACCACTCCACCAATATTATTAAAAGTTGGATTTGCGAGCAAATTAGACAAAAAAGAGAGGACGACCCAAAAAAGCACCACCTACCATTTCCCGAAATTAGGGACCGATTAGGATTCGAAACAATACCACCCGACGAACCTACGAAAAAAAAATAATTAGTATATATTACAAATCGGGATACAAACAGGACAATTTACCAATTAAATGTTACGCAAAAACATTTATCTTATGCAACAAAAAAGGATTTAAAAGACCCATCGGGAAAATCGAATTCCAAACAAAATTGGAATCCGGAAAAAGCGATTCCAAAAACATTTCAGGAAAAATTTCGGTTAACCGCCGCCGCTTTTCCTGTTTTGCCTTTTTACGTTCCACCCGATCCAACTTTTCCAAATTGTCGATACCCCGACGGACCGCTTTTATTATTTTTTTAAACCACATTTTTTTTTATTTTCGCAAACGAAGAACTTTTTTTTCCGCCGTTTCCAATTTAAATTCGAATTTCGAATGTTAAACCGCGATTTTGTGCAATTGCTCCCGGGAAATACCCATAACGTCGCATCGCGAGCGACCCAAGCGAATATATTTAACATAACGAAAAAAATCCCGAGGCGATACAGCGCATTTCGCAATTTTTTGCGATTCGCAAACAGAATAAAAAGGTATTTTAACCGCCGAAAAAAGGAGTATAAAAAGCAAATCGTTGCAACGAGCGGTGGAAAAACGACCACGAAATTTGTTAATTCGGTTAAATATAGCGCAAAGGAATTAGCAAAGGAGGAACCAAAAACTAAAAATAAAAATTAGGGGAATATAAATTATTTAAAGCCAAAGGGATTTGGCCAAAGGAGGAGAAACCTAATGTTACGACCAAATAATTGGGCCGGTACCAAAAAGGCCAGGTGGGGTTACACCCCTTTTAACAATATTTATCCAAAAAAATCACCGACCGGTAAAAACCGGATTATATAAGGGAAAGGACACGTAATATTACGTGATCGCCAAAAAAGGGATATAATTAATATGTCGCATATTAAATATAGCAAAACAAATAATATGTCGGCTATGGAATATATTAAACATATCGCGATCAGGACCACAATTTATATAAAACGCATTTATTACCATATAAATAAATTCGATTTTAAAATTGTTTAGCAGTAATTAAATTTTAATTAACCTCAATATTTATTTGAGACCGATTATAATTTCACCCCAGTCGTTAAAAATACCCAATCACCCAATTAAACGCTCAATTGCTTTAACCCACTTTATTTTACCTTAAAAATAGGTTACCCCGATACCTTAATCGTAACATTTAGGTTCCCGACACCTTTTCCGTTTTTACCCAATCGTATCGGTCCCAACCCTGGTCGTAATATTAAATCTCTCCTCCCAAAACCAAACCCCGTGGCCGTATAAATAAATTATTCCTTTAATATTTCCTCCCGCGGTTTTTTTCGTTTTTTTTTGTTAACCGCGATATCGTTTCGAATTAAAAAACGGTCGTAATTTATCCGCCTTATTTCCTCGTCCTCCGTTCGTTATAAACGTTTGGTTGAAACCATCGTTTTTAAAGGTTTCGAAATTATACCGTGTTTTTTTTATAAGGCCCGTGGCCATTCGTATCGCATAATTTCATCGAATTTTCAATATAATAAATATGTTCGTCGTAGTCGGAAATATAATGCTATTTTCGTCCCTATTACCAATTATAAATGGTTTTTTTTTCGCGTGGGGGGTTTTTATTTCACAATTTAACCCGTTTTCCCAATGGGTCGATTAAATTAAAAAAAAAAATTGGAATTGCAAAAATTTAAAATTAAAAACGATATTTTCCGTATATAACAGGAAATTGCAAATTTACAACGAAAATTGTCCGAAAAATTTAATCGGTTATTACGTTTACGCAAATAAAAACGCCTTTTTTAATTTCGCAATAAAATTAAAATTATCCGTTTAAATGTTAAATTATCGGTAAAAAATACTGTAGAAAAAAATCGTTTGGGGATCGACGAACTGCTTTTCGATAATCCTTCCGAATCGGGTCTGGTCCCGAAACTGCGCTCCCTAAATTATATCGATATTATTAATTGGTCCTCGGTATTGGGTGCTAATCCACAAAATTGGATATTTCCAAATTTAATTTCTAAAAATGGTAAATGGTGCTTTTTTTGGCCGTCCTTTTTTTTTGGCTAACTTGTTCGTAATTCCAATTCCTGGTAATATTGGCGGAATGGTTTTTGGCAATTTTAAAAATGGTTAAAAAGTTCCCAAATGTTTTTTTCGTATTTATAATTTTCCCATTCAACAAAATATTTTATTTTACCGTGGTTACGTTTATAATCGAATATTCGTTTTACGTCGTAGGTTTTTTATGCGTCGATTTCGATTATTTTTCGTGTACTAGTGGCGTATGGTGCTAATTCTAATAATAATATATAAAATATTGGATAAATTTTTATAATGTTTGGTAACGATAATCGGTAATTAGTATCGCTAATCTTTTTATTAATTTTAAAAGGTCCAAACTTTTTAAAATTTAATTTGCTATTTGGTCGTTATATTTTAATATCACGTCGAATAAAGTAAACGTTATTTCCTTTTTTAAAAAATGGTCCTTTTATCCGATATTAATTGGCGTATTTTATTATTTTTTTTCGTACGAACTTTAATTCCTACTGGAGTTTTTCGTGCAATTATTGTAACTCGTTTACTTGTTTATCGGTTCGTGGTACCGTGGTAATCGTTTTGGGTTTTCCGTATATTATAAAGTTAAATCCGTAATTGGCGTAAAACGGGGTTATTTTGGTATTTTCGTTTTTTAAACTATTATAAACGAATTATATTGTGGGTAATAATCGTACCCAATTATTTTATTTATAATTTACGTAATATTTTAAATACTGCTTAAATGTTTAATTGGCTCGTTTTGTTTATCCGTCTATTTGGAGGTAAAATATTATCGATAATTTGTAATTAATTCCTAATTATTCCATTAATAATTTCCAAAATTTTAATGTGAAAAATTTATTTTTATCGGTAATAATATTTTTTAGTAATCCGTAATTATTAATAATTATTCGTAAAAATGTATAGGTAATTTTTTCGGCATTGTTATTTTCCTTATGTAGTAGGAAATAAACATATTTGGTAAATTTATCCATTATAATTAATATATTATTATATTTGGTTCGTGTAAATGGTTTTTCTAAAAGTGGTAATTTAACGATAAAATTTATAGTAATGGTCTGCCAAATTTTGTCGGGGGTTGGTAATGGTTATGATAATTTATAAAATTTATATTTTACGGATTTGCTTTTAATATAAAATTCGCAATTTTTAATGGCTTTTCGTACTTTTTATCGCGTTTTTTTAAAATTATAATACTGCTTTAACCGTTTCCATATTTTCGAAATTCCTTGGTGTCCGTGGGCTTTATTTTCGTGGATTTTCCGTATTTCTTTTGGTGTAACTACTATATTTATTATTATAAAATTTCGGTGTATTGGTAAAAGGTGTCCGTTTTCGTTTATTGTAAAAATAACGCGGGTTCCTTTTGGTATTATATTTTCGTGGTCCGGTTTTCGGCTAAAAGCGTCGGCCCTGCCGTTTTCCGTTCCTTTCCGGTATATAATTTTAAAATGGAATTTTAATAGGAATTTTAACCATTTAATTTATCGTTTATTTAATATTTTGCTAATGGTAAAATGGGTTAAATTTTTGTAATCCGTATAAATTAACACCTCGTATTTAATTCCGGATAATTGGGGTTTCTATTTTTCAAATGCTCGGATAATAACCATAAATTTTTTATCGTATATTTGGTAATTAAATTTTGGTTTATATAACTTTTGTGAAAAAAAGGCGCAAAAATGCAATTTTCCTTTTTTATTTCGTTAATTAAATTATCCTCCGATTACGTAATCGGATACGTCGGTTTCGATTTCGAAAAGTTTCGTTGGGTTTGGTATTTTAAAAATTGGTTTTCGTACTACTGCGTCTCGTAATTGTTCGAAAGCCTGTTATATTTATTCCGTCCACCGGAATTTTAAATCCTTTTAATTATATTGGTTAAAAAAGTGGCGATCGCGCCGTATTTTTTAATAAATTTTTTGTAAAAATTCACGAATCCGAAAAAGGCTCGAACGTCTTTTACGTTTTATAATTAAAACCATTTTTTTATTGTTTGGATTTTTAATTTTTCCATCCTGATTTCTCCAAAAACGATAATATAATTTAAAAAATTAATTTGTTTATTATAAAAAAGGCATTTTTCTAATTTAATTAAAAATTTAACGTTTTGCAATTTTTGTAAAACCGTATAAACGTGTTTTTTATATTTTTCCAACGTTTTGGAACAAACAAGGATATCGTCCAGGTAAATAACGACGAAAATATTTAAACATTCCCTAAAAACGTGGTTAATTATGGTTTAAAAAGTTGCTGGGACGTTGGTAAAACCGAAAAGCATTATTAAATATTCGTAATATCCTCGTTTAATGCGAAACGCGGTTTTCCACTTTTCGCCTTCCTTTATACGGATTAAATTATATACTCCTTTAAAATTTAATATCGTAAACCATCGTGTTTAGTAAAACATATTTCGGAGTTTTTTTATTAGTGGAAATTGGTAACAATTTTTTATAATAATGTCGTTTAACTGTTTGTAATTTACGTATAATTGTAATTTTCCGTTTTTTTTTAATACGAAAAAAATTGGATATTTTACTGGTAATATTAATGGTTTAATATAACCTTTTTTAAAATTTTTTGCGAGGTATTCGTTTAATACCTCCATTTATATTGGATTTAAACCGTATATTTTGTGGAATTTCGGTTAAATTCCTTTTTTAAATGGTATTTCGTGGTCGAACGGATTATATTCGGGTAATTCGGTTTCGAATTTTTGGTTAAATAATTGTATATAAATCTGGTATTTTTCTGGTATTTTATCGTTTTTGGTTTATCCGTTTATATTTGGTATGATAAAATTGGATCGGTTTTGGCCTGTAAATAATCGCTTTTTTTCCGATATTAGCTCCGGGGTTAGTCATTTTTCTTATAAATACGCCATTTGTTTCGTTTAATTCGTCCGTACCCTACGTTTCCTATATAAACCCTTCCATATTGGAGGTCGTTTAATAATTAAATGCTTTTCCCATTAAATTTGGCCGGTTATCCAATTTATTTTGGGATTATTTTTCCTAAACCAAAAAATTCCTAAAATTATATTTTTATCCCTTATTTCCGTAATATCCAAAATAATTTATTCCTTTCGTCCGTAATCTTCCATCCAAAAATGTACGGTTTTTATTTCGATAATACCGTTCCCGTATAAAACTGCCTTTTTTTCCACGGTTTGCAATTAATATAGTTTTTTTTTTATTACCAAAATATCCGTCGTTCCGTTATAATTTTTGGTAATATATAATTGCTTTATACTCCATTATCGAAAAATACTCGTATAAGTTTTTTATCGAATCGTATATTAAAAAATATATATTCGTGTTTTATTGCCGTATTTTGTGTAACGTTTAGGGTTTTTTATTCCGTTTTTATCGTCGCCGTTCGGTGCTTTATACCGTTTAATTGCTTTAATTTTTTGGTTTGTTAAATTCGCGTTGTGGATCCTTGCTTTTTTTATTTTTGGATGCAAAATTACTTTTTACTTTAACCTCGTCGAATAAATATTTGGTTGGTGCAGGCGTTTTACGCGCGCTCGTGGGCGTTTGTTTATTTTTCATTTTTGGGTCCCATATAATCTTGGTTATAAATGCAGGTATTTGGTATTATTATTTTCGTACGTACCAATCCTAGGTTTTGGCTAATATGTAAACTTTACATATATTGCAAATATAATTATACCACGGAAAACCTAACTGGTTGCAATATATTATAAGGTATTCGTCGTTAAACGTAAAAATCATTATTAATTCGTTTCGGAATTTAATTTTAATTTCCCAATTAGGTAATTTTTCGATTATATAAATTTCGTTAATCCAGGTAATTAATCGTCGTTGAAGGAAAAAATTGTGGTAAATTTTCTTATTTAGGTAAATTCCACAATTATTTCGAAAATATTCGGCCCAAAAAACGCGGGGGTGTTCCGGGTATTTAATATTAAATATTGGGTGGTTTCCAAACGTGGAATCGGAATTTTTTGTAGGATTTTGTTTTTATTACACCAAATTATATTTTGGAAATTGGACCAATTGGTTATTTCGGTATAAATCGATTTGCTTTTTATCGTATTTGTAAAAATCGTTAATTTTTTCCGCGTTGTAACGGCTTGGAACCATTTTTTTTTCGTCACTGGAATTTTCGCCTAAAACGTTATTAAAGAATTTTTCCGTCGAAAATTGGTTAATTATCCTAATACGGTGGGTTTGTTCCAATAATTCCGTATCGGATTTTTTTAAAACGTTCGAATTTGTAAATTCGGGTAATGTGGCGTTTTATCGGTATAAATTAATTAATGGCCTTATTTTTGTAAATAATCGGTTTCCCATTACCAATATTCGGGTGCCTTTTGGTTTTTAAAAATACCATCCTACGTCCATTTTAAAATTGTTATAAATTATATAATTATCGTCGTAACCAATAGTCCAATTTATTAAGCTATATTAGTTAATTTGTACCTATTAGTAATTTATAACGTTAAACTTTCGTGTTTTTTCGTATTTACCCCTAAAATCGAAAGTAAAACCGGGGGTGTTATTTTAATTCCCGGGGCAATTTTTGGCGATATACCCTACCTTATTACATTTAAAACATTTGCCATTTTTGGGGTTTTTGCGAGGTTTTTTATATTGTATCGCGTTAAAATCCATGGGTCCATTATATATTCCATATAAAATATTATATTGGCGAGGCGGTTTGGGGTATTAATATTTGCGTCCGGTATTGGCTTATCGTAAAGCTGGGCCCCATACGTTACGTTTTTCGCGTCGTTCCAACTTTTTCTCGCATTATCGGTTATTAATTTTAACTGTTAATTTTACGTATTCGGTTAAAATATCGGGTCGTTTTTTTTTAATAAATTCGTTTTTAACCTTTTCTTTAAATCCCGCATAAAAACGTGCCATTAGGGTTTCGGGGCCCCATAGTAATTTGGCGGTAATTTGTCGAAATTTATTAGTATATTTAAATGCCGATTTAATTTGGGTAAAACGCACCAATTTACGTTTAACCGTACGTTTTTTATTTGGGTTGCCGAATATTTTTTTAAAACAATTTTCGATATTATCGTAATCGTCGAAAATGCGGTTAATTTTAACTTTACGGTTTTTTTCCTTTTTATAATCCAGGTAATTTTTTAAAATGGGCTCGAACCAGGCGAACGCGTCGCCTTTTAAAAACGAGGTTATATAAATAACCTTATTTACATCGCTATCGAAATTATCCTCGTTAAAATGTAAATATACCCGGGTTTTCGTAAAAAATCCCTACAAAATACCTGCGGTACCGTTAAAAAACGTAAACAAAAAATATTTAATGCTATTTTTATTAATTCGGTTAATTTATTCGGTTATTCGTTTTTAAAACTATCGATTTTCGGCTTAGAGCGTCGCGACCATTTAACGCAAAACGTCAACGTTGGCCGGAACGTTAGTGGTAAAAAAGGTTTAAAAGGTGGTCCTGTTAAAAAACATTATATCGGCGGTACTGCTCGGTATACTTTAAAACAAAATATTAAATCAAAGCAATTAAAATATTACAATCAAAATATCGGGGTAATTTGTTTTTATAATAAAATACAATGGTTTAAAATAATTAAACGTTTAATTGGGTGACTGGGTATTTTTAATAATTGGGGTAAAATTACAATCGGTCTTAAATAAATATTAAGGTTAATTAAAGTTTAATTGCTGCTAAACAATCCTAAAATCGAATTTATTTACATGGTAATAAACGTGTCTTATATAAACTATATTCCAAATGTAATCACTTTTATATAAATAATTATAATCATTCCGGGGTAATTACCGTTGGTACGATCACCTCCTTGGCAATAATCGTGGTCACTTTGGTCCTGGTGATCGGGTTAAGGTTCCTTATTTTATCATTACGTAACCTCGTGCTTCCCTCCTCTTATTCCGGGTCCGTAATTCTTGGTAATTTTGGTTTGGGTTCCCGACACCTTCTCCGTTCCTGCCCAATTGTGTCGGTCCCAACCCTGGTCGTAACACCGGTGTTAAAACATCTTAAAATTATGTTGTTAGTTTTATCCTGTAAACGTTTTCTTTGGGAGGAAGAACGCACCCACTATGGCTTTATACCCAAATATAGCAATCTCGTTGGGGGCAATGCGTATTATATCGCCATATTTATCAAATGCACCCTCCACTGCCCAGGGCCAACGGCCCGTTAACCTTAATGGTGTTAATAACGAAGAAAATTGAAAAAAGGAGTTTACAAATAACAAACTTACCAATGATAAGCATACCACAAATCCGAAATGGCAGCAAGTTTGGGTCCTGGGTACTTTGCATAGGGATAAAGTGTTATGCGGTAAATGATAATAAGTAACCAGTATCCCAAACACTAGAGTTTGTTAGTAAGCTCCATGTAAAACCGATAATAAATTGCGGATAATTATATATTAGTGACGCCGCTATTGGCAACCACGAAACTAATGTCGCCCGGTTCAAGTTTGCCAAAAAAAGGCTTCCGCCAGATTTCGCTGAAATATTTATCGACATTGTTAAAAGCGATGACGGTGTTTACGTTTGCCGCTAATCTCAGGATATTTAGAGCAGTTCAACGTGAAGTGATAATGAAGAAAAGGAATTTAGTGCGATAAACCTAAGTGATTAATTAAACTCCAGTGGAAAGAACTTTTACATGCTGGGTTATGTGTTGCTTGGGATATAAATTTTAAATAATTGCTGCATCTTAACATAGAAACTGCACTAATACACGAGGGAGGATTTGCACGTTGGTTGCGAGTTATTGGCGTCTCTGTTACGGAGACCTCTCGGAGAGCGATTCCGAAATGTTTTTTGTTTTAAACCTGGTGTTCGGAAGGGTGAAGCACTCCTCCAAGTTTATTAAACCATGTTCTTCGGTGGCCTAATTGGGCACGAAAGGGGACCCCACTTTGTGTATTTATAGATTTATTGCGGTTGCATTTGAGAGGGAGCCTTAACATTAATAAACCTGTTTTTATTTGCATTTTTATTTCGATTATTATTTCTTTTATCCCTATGGTTATCTTGTAACGTTAAAATAAAAAGTGTCAAACACTTGTATATTAAAATATACCATTAAATTTGTTAAATATTATTAAATTTTAATTTCGTGGACTGTTAATAACGTATAACCCTAATGGCTAATAATTTAATAAAAAAAACCTATTATATAATCTTATATTTTAACAGTCGTAACTTTTGAAATGTTAAATATGGAGTGGAAATGATTTTTAAACCCAGTTTACACCGTGGGGAAAGCCACTAAAAAGGGTTAAACCGGCAAATTACTCGCATTACAATAAAGTAACCTTTTCTCTTTTCTTCTTTTCAAAATTCTATTTTACTTTTTTATTATTACGGTTATTTGGTTATTTATTTCACTTTTTATACATATTAATTCTCTTCACGCCCTTTTAGTAAAACAATCGAGCAAAATAGTCCAAGATGAAAAGAAAACGCGAGTTTAAATTTTAAACCTAATAACAGATTATTATTAATTATCGCGGACGCTTGGTCCGCCCCGCAAGTCCCGCTGTCGTCATGTAACGTCGCCTCCCGCAGTTTGCCGCCCCAGGCCCTCAAATCGGATTGCGGTTTTGCTCCAACCCGCGGAAATGGCTGGCCGCTACAAAATGTTGCTGAAAAAACCCTGGCCTACGTGGCTCGATATTTACTTTAAACTGGCTCCTATACTTTCGCTGGAGGGTGTAATTATATTATCAGGCACGTAATGTTAGCTTTTCCCACCTTCTTGTTGCTAATTCTCGCGGTGAACCCAGCCACGCAATTTTAAACACGTAGAAAATACTTTGACTAACCCCAGCGATAATATAATTCCTACTTACAAAAAGTTTAAATTTAATATTAGCATAACTAGTCGAAGTCGTTACATTAGATAATTAAATAAATCTTGTTATTAAATAATAGCAAGCGCCAAATTAGCGATAAGAGGAGGATAAAAAAGATTCCACGCTCTTTTCGCTTAATAACGCTACTTAACCCAATACATAGCTCTCCTACCCTATAATTTAGGCTGCACGTGTATATTAGTGTGCGTAAAAAGTTACTTAATTTTGGTCCGAAACTTTATATATTTAATCTGCGAAGTCCGAATACCCAGTCTGTGTATAGTAATGTGTTAGGTATAACTCGATACCTCGGACCAGGTTCCGAACCCAAGGTAGCGTTGTGTTAAAGCTGTGTTAAAGCTTAGATCAGGTTCTTTTGTTTAACCCATTTTATTAATATATAAACACAAGACCTCGAGCCATTTTCTGCGCTATAATCCAAGTTTTAAAATTTTATTTACACATATAGTGAATAACGTTTTATATCGAAAATGAAATATTTACTTCCAAACGCAATAATCGGAGAGCAGGATTTGACGGGGAAGTTTGCTATAGTTACGTAAGTTTACATTGTGTTATTAAAGCAGGGGTGCTTTTTAAAAGTTAACAGCCCTTTCCTTTTAACAGTGGGGCATTTAAAGGCCTTGGACGTGGAATAGCTTTTAATCTTGCCTTTCGTGGAGCAACTATTCTTGCAATTTGCTCCAGCGAAACCACGCTAAACAGGTTATCAACCCTATAAAATGAAATTAACCATCTTTTCAAAAAGAGCAATAACCCCAAACATAACCCGCCACGGATATTCGGTGTAATCGCGCCTTTAAATAAGCCTACACGATGTTCACACAATATTATGGCCGCCGTAAAGGAAAATTTCAACAATAAGGTTAATATATTGGTGCAAAATGCGGCTTTGCAAAAGACGATACCGATAGAGGTTATAACGGATAACCACGTCCGACGGATGTTTACAGGAAATATTACAACTGCTGTTATCCTCGTGCAGGCCCTATTTCCACATTTCGCTCCAAATAGCCGCATCGTCAACATTTCTTCGGAGGCGGCGCGGCAGAACCAGCCCGCTGGAGTGGCCCTGGTTTATGCGGCCACCAAAGCGGCGCTTAAATTAATAACACGCGTTTGGGCTGATGCACTTGGCGCCAAATCCGGAATGGAAAGGATTACAGTTAATTCGGTTATCGTGGGAATTACCAAAACGGGCGATATACCCAACGGGCTGCCTAAAGGTCTTCCGGATATCGAACCGGTACGGAAAGTGGTTGAGGAAAAAATGGCGGCTTGCAGTGTCGGCGATAGATTGGGCGAGATGGAAAATGTTGTTAACGTTGTTGGGTGGTTATATTGTGAAAAAAGCCGGTGGGTGACTGGTAGCGCTGTTTGTGCCAACGGGGGTATTAGTAAAATTCTGTAGCTAATAATATTAAGGTTAGTATGGGAATTTGAGGAACGAGCATCCGCTTAACATTTTAGCTGATATTCTGGCATTCGTGTATAAAGGCTCCGCAAATAATAATGCAAATATGTGCAATTACGTAGTGTCGCATTAGATAATCCGATAAATCTTATTATCACATAATAGCTAGCGCCGAGTTAGTGATAGGAGCAGGATAAAAGAGCCTCCACGCTTTTTTGGCTAGATAGCGCTACTAAACCCAATATATGGCTTAACTACCCTATAATTTAAACTACACGTGTACGTTAGTGTGCGTCGGTTAGCCCGGTAACGCGGGTCCAACCGATAACCAGACCGACGAGGGGAAAATAACGCGCTCAGCTTTCGGAGCTTTATTTGCCTAATAGTGCCTGCAATACCAGGTCGCCCTTAGCTTACGGCGCGTTACCGCCTGTAAGTTTATAATTAATTAAAAGCGGGAGTAATATAATGGCTGAGTATTAGTTCTAAGCGGGCACCAAATGTGTGGAGAAATGTGGGCGAAATTAATTTACGTATTTGGGCCGAATGTAAAATACCTTTAGTCTATTAATCTGCCACTTTTAGATATAATTAAAATAACTCCTCGTTAGAGTTCGCCTCTTAATTTAAGCTGGGCGGCTCATTTGAGCCCGAAGTTAATGCGCCTTCCGCCGAGCCGCTGGGACTCGCATCGTCGTACGAAATACTCAAATATTTACCAGGGTAATATTTAGTTACCCACATTTCGGCCAATATGCTTTTGTCGATTTCCTTGAGGTAATAATTAATGGACACACTTAAAGTTCCTTCGGCTGCCTTTTTCAAATAATTCTCGAATGTTATTATTATGGAATTAATATCGATAACCTTATTTTTACCGTCGTCGATCTCGGCCAGCGCCGATAACGCCGCCTTCATCTCGCTGTTCTTCATGGAGAGCAGCTGGGCGCCGGTGCGCGCCGCGTCGGCCGCCTGCTTCACCGTGTCCTAATCGGCGACGGAGGCGTTTTGGATGGCTGAAAGCGCCTCGAGACTGGATTTGGGGTCGAAAGTGGCAAACTTGTTAACGCCGAGCTGCACCTCGCTGGCCACGATGGATGGTATAACGCCCATGCAAATTATGGTAGCGTGCGAATCGATGTTTTGGGAGCTGAGCAGGTTTTTAACGCTGCTGGCCATGGATTCGTTAACGCCGAAACCGCCGGACCAGTGCGCCAGCCACCCGGCGTCGTCCAGCTGCTCCTTAAACTGGGCCTGGAGCGTGGAGAGCTTAGTGTCCGCCCGCTCGCCGACGGCCGTGCTGCTGGTGTTAAGGATGTGCACCATGCCCACGAAGCTGGACCCGAACGTCATGCCCGAGATAATGCTGAACTTGTTGGCGTCTTCTTTCCCCGAAGCTCCCTTCTGGGCCGTCTGGAGCATGTTGGACGTGCTAGTGGGGATAATGGGATCGTCCTTGAACAGGTGGTTCCAGACTTTAATGCCCTTGTCGACATTAATCACCAGGGGCGCGAGCACGGCCGCGTTTTTGTGCGTGCACGACACGGAGATAACGAGCGTTCCCGCGATGCTGTGCTTGCTGACCTGGTCGCTGACCTGGCTCGCCGCGGCCCGGCTCATCTGTGCCGCCTTATCGTTACCCAGCACCGAAGCGGCGCCTGAGATGTACGACGATACACTGCTGGCCAGCGACGACGCCTGCTGGCTATTGCTATCGTTGGCGAAATATTGCACGTCCATGCTAATGGAATCGGAAGCCAGAGGCATACTTTTAATCTGCGTTTTGACGTAGTCGACCGGCGTTTCCATCTCGACGTGCACGCTACGGATGGTGGCGCGGAAAGGCTGGATTTTCTTTTCAGCCTCCATTTTCTCCTCGATGTAGTCTGCCGCCGCCGCCTCGATTTTGTGGTCCAGCGTTTTAATAGATTTTTTAATTTTGGACGTCTCTACGCCGATGTTGGCGAGCTTTGAGCACGTTATTTGCATGCTGCGTTTCGTAATTAGCAAACTGTTGAGCTGTTTTTGGCAGGCGTCGACCGGCGTTTGGAGGGTTGAGATTTGCTGCACCAGTTTAAGGGCATCGTTGCCGACGATGTTGGCCAGCACGAGCGAGGGATCGTATGGTATAAAGGAGGGTATGTCTCAGCTTTAAAATGTGGGAATGGGACGAGCTGTGAGATTATTATAATTATTCCCTTAGGAAGGCGGATAAATTATTTAGTATTCGGGAATGATAATAGGACGACACGAAAAAAATCGCAAAGTTAGGATCGTTTATATATGTCTGCCAAAACATGAACAAAAGCCACAACGTACAGATTGGAGTTGTAAGACTAATAGCCCGCCAGTGCATGCAACTATTCGGTGTTAATTAGCACTCGGCCACTGTGTCTGCCTGCTTAATATCCTCTTTCACGACTTGTTAATGCAGCGCCAAGCTGTGCAAAACTCACATTCAATTTATCACTGGTTAATGCAAACCTCTGCTATTTGCAAAAATTATGCTGATTAAAGTTAGCAATACCTTTATAATTAATTATATCCAGCATTTGGGGAAAAGGGTTTAACTGCTGTTTCTCCGGTTCCTGCTGCAGGATACCTTTTGGAAAAGCCGTTTCAGGGCTGAAGCTCCGCAGACCGTCAGATTTATACAGGAAACTTATTTTTTTACAGCCAATTATATCGAAAATGTGGGGGCTAAAGTGGGTTTCCTAAGGTAATGCTGCTTATCGCGCTGACGGGTATTCAGCCGTAATTACCTTAGCAATTACAATAGTCCAAACAATTATAGCAGCGCTTTAGAATTAGCGAGAGGGACTTTGCTCGGGCCTCTCCGGCCCGTATTCATTCTAAAGGAAATATTACTTGTGCCAAAATGCTTGGGGGAAAAGATCTAGCCTTGGTTAAGTATATATAAGAAGGTACTAATATCTTCTTCTATCCGACTTTTATTAAACACACCATCGCAATTATTACAGGCGACAATTGAATTTATTTTTATACCAAACTTCTTCATTATTGCGAATTAACCGCACTCGCTTAATCACGCCGCTGCTATGGCACATATACCCGACCCCCCAAACACCGACCCGGTTTAAGACCAGGTTTGGCGACACATTGTCACCCAAAGCGAGGTGCCAGAATCTTTCGTCAACGGTTTCTGGTACCAAGTCCTCCGCCACTATTTCCCCTTCCCAGACTTTATAATTTGTCCGGAAGCGCGCGGAGAACAGGCGCAAACAGGTGTCCGAGCCGACCTTCTAGTGCGGCAAGTCCGGCTCCGCCCGGGCACCACCGACGTATATTAGACGCGGCCCATTCTTGCCTTTGAGGGGAAACGAGGTCCTTCGGCAGGGCAAGCCACGAACTCTGGAGTCTTAAACCACAGCCCTTAGCTCTTTACTTATATAAGCAACTGCACACAGTTCGGGGGCTTGAAATACGGCGTACTGGCATCGGGCTCGATGTTCGTTATAATGGGCTGGCAGAGAGCGGCTGGACCCACTGACATTAAACAAATTAAATGGATAGAGGGGCGACCGCAGTTTGCGAGGTCGACCGTTGTGCACGACGTAAACGATCGGAACCACTTAGCCCAGCTCGACACGATCCTGAACCACATACATCGACTGGCGATGGAGGTTAATGGAGGTGATGGTGTTAACCGCGGTTGGAGCGAGGCTATTTGGCCCCGGTAGGAGATCTGGCAATACCTGCAATTGTCTACCTATAAGGCAAAGGTGTAAGTCGACAAATTATGTGTATAACCACATAATTTCGGAACAGGCAGTAAAGATTTCAACAATTTTTTGTTCTTTTATAGGGATTGTTGTTAGATTGGAAAATAAACAAATTAAAGTTGATTTTATTTGTAATAATGTGTAAACTATTAAGGGTTTAAGAAAACCGCCGCGAGACGAGGCGTAAAGGATATGGTAATGGTTTTAGCAGAAGTAAATAAAATGTGATTAAAACGAAAAGAAAGTACAAGGATTTAATGAGAAAAGCCCAAAACTGGCCTGGAAAAATTAAAGTACGGGCTGCAAATAAAAAATACCGCTAAACAAACGTAAAATTAAAAGGAAGATAAAAAGGGAAAAGAAAAAGAAAGTTTACGAAATATTTCCAACAGAATAAATGGAGAGATATTAAATATATAAGCCAAAAGTAGTTATTAATAAATCGTAAAATACTTTATTTTTAAATAAATAAATGTTATATTTATTATAAAATTATTTAATTAAACCCTTTCTCCATTATACGCCTATATAATACTACCACATTATTTATTTTAAATTATTAATTTGATTAAAAGCAAATTATTTTAAAGGTTTGGACGTTATAAAGCTGAAATCTACCAGGAAATAAATATGTAAAAACACGATCAACGAAAATGATTTTAACGATTAAAAATAATAAATAAAATGTAAATTTTTAAAAGTTAACATATAATAAAGTACAAGTATTCGGATTAAAATAATAATAATATACGGAAAATATTAATAGGCCTTTCGCTATATTAATCGATTAAGAAAACGTTATAATAAAATAATGCTAATATATTATGCATATTTTATTTAACCGTTTGAAAAGAGTTTTTAAATATCGTTTTCGTTTTATAGCATTTTTTAAATAAATAAATCACGTATGATTAGCCCGTGCGGCCATTTCCGCGGTTTGTTATTTAATTAATAAATTCAACGTTTCAACTTTTATTTAACAACGGTAATTTTTTTCAGGCGTTTAATAATTTGAAAACAACGGAAACGGTTATATAATTTTTGTTAAACTTTTCGAAAACGGTTTGGGTGTTTATTCGCCGCTGCTTTATTTTCCGAGACCGACGAAAATAATGTTAAGTTTATATAAATTAATTCGGTTAACATTTGGTTAAATATTTTTTTCCTTATTAAATTTGTTAAATTTATTTCGCCAAAAATCCATTTAATTTCCTCCGTTCCGCGATTTTCGTACGATTATTTGAAATTTAAAACATTAATTATAAACCGTCTTTTTGCTAATACATCCAATTAAATTAAATGTTAATATAATAATAAATTATCCATACAAACTATTATAAGTGAAAAAGGTAAATTTAACCGTGGTAAATTAATCGCGTTAGCAATATTTAATATAAACTTTATATTAAATCCGACAATTATATTTAAAATTACATTTGTTAATACGCTTTTTATAATTTTATATATTTAATTAGTAATTATTAAGTTATATTACCGGTTATTCGAGAATTAATCGGCTGTTCGATAATAATTTTATTCGCGTATAATATATATTTCGGAATTTAAATTTTGTTATTAATAAATAATCCGTTAAGAAATAAATATTATCTTATTATTTATAAACTAGTTTAAACGTTAAAATTTTCTTTTGTTTATTTTGGTTTTATTATTAAATTCGTTTATTTATTAATTTTTAATTTTTAATTTTTAATAGTTAATTTTATTATTGAAGGGCGGTTTTATACTAAAAATAAACCTATGGCTGATAAATTAGCGCAACGTACGTTTTCGGGTTTATTAAATAATATATTTTTATTTTATTTATAAATGGTCGATTTAACCTTTTAACCGTATTTTAAATTTTATATTATTTAATATAATTTAATAACCGTTTAAATTTTAATTATTTTCGGATCGCAAAGCTGTTAATAAACTTATTTAAAAACCCTTTTTTCAATTTTTATTAATTTATATATATATATATATATATATATATATATATATATCTCGGTTTCCAAACTGAAAATGTTATTTGTTTATATTTTAAACACCCCAAAACTTTCGCCTTTTTCAAAGAAAAAAATACGTATTATAATTTAATAAAATAAAATTTAATTCCTTTTTATAATAGCTTAAAAACGTAATAAACCAACGTTATTTGTTTTCGTTAAATTATATAATAATTTTATAAATTTATATACAGCGTTTAAAATATAACGATATTTAACTTTTTTCAAGTTATAAATTATTGGAATAGCCTCACTCGCGCGCGCGTAAGGAAGGGAGTTAACACGGGCCGGGGTTACGGCTCCGGCGACCGAGTAATTAAGCAGGGAGCACGGGCCGCACGAAGATTTTTCACCCGGCGGTAAACGTTAAATTGTAATCGTACGATTTAAATAAAAAATAAACCGAATATACCCAAATAATAAAAATATAACGTTTTCACCATATAAATAAATTTACCACGGATACATTACGTAAATTTACGAGTTTATAAACATTAATTAATAAATAAAAATACGGTTATTAATCGTACGACGTTTATAAATTGGTTACGTGAAAAAATAAACCACGCGTACGAAAACCCAACCTATTAGTTATTTAAACGTTGGAATCCGGTTTATATTATTACCCGAAAATTAAATTGGATATTTTCCCATTAAAAAAACCAAAAATTTAAAAGCCGGACGAATTTAACGATTTTGTATTAAAAAATTAAATTGCACGTTATTGTGCAAAAATTATATAATTTACATCCAAATAATAAACAGTTACAAAAATGGTATTAATAAACAACATACCACCAACGCGCGATAAAAATTAGCACGAATTCGAGGAATAATAATTACCTATCGCGAAATTCTTACGTACGCCAATATGGATAAAAATAATCGAAACGAACGGGATAAACGATACCCAATAATTAAAATATATCGACCCGCACGTATAAAATTAACCACCACCCGATTTTACGTAATTTTTGGAATTAAAAATGGCATCCACCTATTTTATATAATCGTATTATAAAATTGTAATTAACGTGCGTAAAATATAAATAACGGGAAAAATAACCCCAAAATAACGGTTACGCGAACGTTTTTAAAAAAAACTGGAAAGTTGGACAAATTACCAATTCGACCAAATATCGCGCGAAATCCGTAAAACATATATTAACCTGTTAAAAAAAATGTACGGATTTATCCAAAAAAGGAAAATTAACGATAAATTCGTACGTTTTTTTTTAAATAAGGAAAAATAAGCAAAAAAAGCCAACGCGGAATAATTATATTATTACAAATTATATTTTAATTTATAAAATACGACGGGTATTAAAACCTACCCGCAAAACCACAACGCGCGTAAAATATTAACCACCCAATTCCGGAATAAAGGATTATTTATACGCACAAACCGGGGAAAAATATAACAACCATATCCGGGAGTAAATTAATACGGGAGGTGTAAACCTACCCGCAATTTGCCCCGGGAAAAAATAAAAATGGAATTTATACGCACCGCGCGATTAACCCAGGGCCAAAAATATTAAAATACAAATTACCACCCGTGCGATTAATATTAAACGAACCATTAAATTTTATAATTATAAACTGTTTTATTAAATATAAAAATAAATAAATAATTATACGGGAAAATCGTACAATATATTCCTGGATAAAATTAAAATTTTCGTCCAAACGTGTAATAAACAAGGAATTTCGGTAAATTAATATTATGCAATTTTTCCCGAAATTTTAACAAATCGCGCGCGCAATTATTAAACCAATTTTTTATAATTAGGTATACGATATAACGAAATATATACCATATTAAATAAACATTTTAACACCGAATTAACCCATACCCAATATTATACGGATTGGATAATAATTATTTTCGCGCGTATAATATAAAATAATATAAACAAAAACGTTTATAAAATATTAAAAATGCTATTGGATAAATTAAAATTCGTGTAACGCGTATTAAAGGACGAACTCCAAAAAAAACGCCAATTATATACGGTAATTATGCAAATTTGCCGCGGGGTATCCGAATCCGAAAATGCATTAATAATCCAAAAAAAAATATACGAAACATTTTTTTTAATTTGCGCGCGTTATTACAAATGGCACAAAATAAAATTGGAAAACAATATTTATTACAAAGAAAAACGCACGATACCCATTTTATTAATAAAAAATACCATCGCAACCAACAAAAACCAAAATTAAAACGCGCGTAAACACCAAAATAAAAACCCAATTTTATCCCTAAAAGTAATATAAAATTACCAAACCCAAAAAATAACATACGCACGTATATAAATTTAACCATATTTTAAAAAAAAAGGCAAATTATTATTTCGTATGCAAAAAACAAAGTTGCAAATCCTGAAAATATACCAAAAAAAAGGCGCACGCCAAAAATACCACCAAACGTGCGATATTTTGGGAAAAAAACGCGAAAATTTCGATTTATTTTTTACCAATTAGGAGGCAAATAAATTTTAACCGCACGATAACACCAGCGAAATTAATAACGAGGAAAAAAATAAAAATAACCAATATTAAACCGTATAATTCCTCCAAAACCAAACATTCCTCCATCGCGCGATAAAAAAAAATATGTATTTTATAAAACCCAAATAGCAAACAAATTAATTCGTCCTACATAATTAATATAATATAATATATTAAAAAAAATTATAGAATATAAGGGCCGCGCGCGTATTAATAGTAAAAAAATACCAAATGTTGGTATATTTAAGGGAAAACCCGCGCGCGCGTATAAATTGGACACCGGGATCGACGGAAATGCGATTCGGAGGAGGTAAAATTAAATAGGTTATTGGTATTATAACCGTAAAAAACGCATTGGGAACCATTATTTATTATATTTTGAACGTACAAATACCATTCCTTTTTTTATTTGTACGATATAAATAAATTAAAGGCGTATTTTAATAATGTTAAAAACGTTATCGTACGTAAAAACGGTATTAAAATACCAATAATGAAAAAATGGGAATATCCATTTTTTAATATTAATTACACGGAGACGGTAACATTTTTTACCGAGCAAAAATTTCGAAAATTGTATAAAAGGTTCGGACACCCTCGCACGAAAAAATTATACAAATTTTTACAAAAAGCAAACCACCGAAACGTGCGACAAAATATATTGGAAAAAATAACCAAAGTTTGCCACTAATACCAAACGTACGACCCAATTCCCCAAAAATTTAAATTTTCCATTAAAAACGAATGTAAATTTAATTATAAAATTATAATGGACGTATTATAGTTGGACGGTAAACCAATATTATATATTATCGATAATACGACTGGATTCCAAATAGCAATATTTTTTAAAAATATGTCGGCCTATACGATTTGGAACGTATTATACAAAATTTGGATTAATATTTATTTCGGTCCACTAAATATTATTACGCACGATCCAAGAAAAGATTTTGTATCGGAAAAATTCCATAATAACGCCAAAATAATAAAAACTGCGTGTAAAAAAATGTTTATGGAGGTATATTGGGTATTAGGAAAAATAAAACGCGCGCACGCCCCGTTACGGCGTACGTTTAACATTTTATCCCAAAAATTAAAAAATAATGTAGATAAAATTATTTTGCAAATAATAATAAAAACCCTAAACGATATAACCGGACCAAACGGATTAATTCCAATTTTGTTAATATTCGGTACGTACCCCAAAATTAACGAAAAATTAGTATTATTAACAATTATCGCGTAACACGCGATGGCGATATCCAAAATAAAAAAAACGTTGGCCAAACATCGTGCGGAAATAATTATTAACCGCGCGTTTAATATAAAAAACGGACCGCGCGCGTAAAGAATATTGGATATAACGTTGGGAAACGAAATACTAATGTGGAAAAAAAAAATGGTAAAAACCGTACCAAATCCAAATTGTGGATTAAATTAACACCATAATAACCATTAATAATATCCCAAAAACCTTCCGCACGACGTATTGTAAACCGTTCCACCGCGACCCAACCGAAATATAAAAACCGCACGACGTAAACGAAAAAAACGCCGTAAAACCAAATTAACCCGGACCGGGATAAACCGCAAAATTAAACGGACACGGACCGGGATAAAATATAAAAACCGCACGACCCGGACGGGGAAATAAAATAAAACCAGGTTAACCCAAACCGGAACAAAATTTAAAACCAACCTAACGCGAAACGGGACGCACCGCAAAATTAACCAAACCCGGACCCGGACGCGCACGACGAACTATAAATTTAAACGGATTTAAATCGAATTTTGCAAAAGAAAATTTGTGGTTTAATTATTATAAAACGAGGCGTACGTTATAAAAAAAAAAACAACGTGGGATTTAATTATTACATTACGAACCAAAAATAAAATTAATATATCCGGACCGCCGTTCGAGGCAACGGACGATTAAAAAATCGACAGCCTAATAATAAAAAATGCGATCGAAATAATAAAATACGACCCAACCTTCCATAAAGGCCGAATGTGGAAAATAAAACTAATACAAAAAATTAAAAAACAAATTTCCTCGTAACCATATAAAAAATCCAAAATGGTGTTATAAAGTTATAACGATCCGGAAAAGGAAAAATTATTAACGCAAACGCCAATTATCCAACGTATAAACCAAAAATTGCTATTAGCGATTAAAACCGGGTTAATCGCGCGATTAATTATAAAATTTAAATTACAGGATATTATATAAATATATATATAATCCGAAGATTTCCTGCAACGCACAATTATTACATAATTACCAAAAAAAATTCGCCATCGTTACCCAATTAATACGGTGTTATAAATTAAAAAATCGCTATATAAATTAGCAAAATTAAGTGTATATTGGTGGAAAATATACCATACGTACCACCGTAACGCCTGAAAAATAAAACTATTATCGTACGACCCATATTTATTATATATAACGGGAAATTAAAATTGTTTTAAAATTACAAATATATAAATAAACGACACGTTTATTATTGCAGCCCCAACTTTTTTAATTTTAAAAAAGGAAATGTTACACGCAGTAAAATTCCAAACAAAAGAAAAACAGCTTTTTACACACGACAATTATTTAAAATTTAACGGATGCAAAATCCAATTATAGGGGAAAAACGTGCGCATTACCCAAAAAAAATAATTAGCACAATTTAAATTCGTCGACCATAAGGCATTAAATGCAATATAACAATTTATCGCATAACGAGCCAAAAAGACATACGTTATTATTATTTGTTAATTAAAAATTACGTACGATTTTTTAATTATAATATAAAATAATTAATAATTAATTAAAAAGGCGATTACCGTTTTAAATAAACGGTTGGTATGGCAAATAAAAAACCCGAATAGGGGATTTGTATACCTGCCCACTAATCTGAAACGCGCGAAATTATACATTTTTACAAATGGATCGTTCGTTAATAATAAAAACATAATTTTACAATTGGGTTATATTATAATGTTAAGGAAAAAAATCGCGCGTAATAAAAAATAATTCCAATTGTAAAACAATATCGTGCATTGGTCCTCCACCAAACGTAAAAAGGTGATAAAAACCGTGCTAATAAACGAATTATACGGTATATCCACAAAATTCGATTATAATTTTATATTTGTTATAACGATCGCGCGTATAGTAAAGGTTTTGGGATAACCATATATCCAAACTATCGTTTATATAAATTCCAAATCCTTATACGATTATTTAGTAAAATTAAATAACACGATAAAAAAAAAACTAATAATAAATGTAATATCGTTACGCGAATCGTACGAAATTAAAGAAATAATAAAAATTTGCTGGATAAACGGACGTAATAACCCAATTAATATTATAACGAAAAAGGATTTTAACGACGCATTTACCAAATTAATTTCGATTAATAAAATAACGGTTAAAATCGAGGGTTATATCGAAAAACGCACGATTGGGTAACCATATTAAAATATTATAAAACAAAAGGGAAAAAAAAAGAAAAAAAGAGAAAATTTATTTATATTTAATAAAAAAAAAATCCAACGCACGTAAACGCGCGTAATAAAAATATAATAAAAACCCATTAAAAAAAAAAAAAACAAACCCCAAATCCCTTAAAAACAAAAAAATCGCCCGCCCGCGATAATTACTCCAAATAAATGGGTATATTAATAAAACCGAACGCACGACCACCATATTAAAAACCGCTATATTGGGAACCGTTATATTAAAAACCACTATATTAAAAACCGCCATATTAAAAGCCGCCGTGGTACGAACCGTTATAATGTAAACCGCCGTGCAAATTACCGCCATTAAACCCGGCCGGACGAACGTTACCAACGTTATAATACGAATATTAAATACCACGATTTTACCAAACGTATTTAATATAAACGCCGTTATAATAAAAAAAAGCGTATATAATACCGGAATTTGGAAAAAACATTGGGGTTACCGTATTTGGAAAGGTAACGGATAATAATGCGACCGCGCGATTAAATTAAAACAACGCGGAAATAATTTTCGCGACGAATAATAATCGCAAACAAATGCCGGATTTTCTTAACCGAACCGGTGGCGATTTTAATTTTAATATTGCGCGACGGTAAAACGGCGAACGCGCGTTTAAATTTTTATAAAATGTAATATTAATTTAAACGCGCGATAAAAAAAAACCAAAAAATATTTACATTAATGGCAAAAATGCGGAAAAAAACGCGATTATTCGCGGACGAAATGGGCAAAATAATCCAAAATTCATTTTGGATTTTAGGCACGACGATGGGACCGGCGATGGAATCCATAATCGAAATAACAGGGTTAATAGGAACGAAAAATATAATACCGATTTGAAAACGCGCGCGCAAAAAATTAATGACGAAAAATCGAAAAAAAAAAAGTGAAAATTATTAATAATAAAAAAAAATTAAACGTGCGACCGATTATTAATAAAAATTAATAAAAATAAAGTGGAGGCGGAAAAAAATTAAAGGTTAAATCGAAGGCAGGAAAAATCGTTAATATAAACCGAAAAAAGGTGAATTACCTCGACCAACCGACTAATCGCACGCGCCATATAACAAAAATTCGTCAATAATAAAAAATAAATCACTTTTTTAATTAAACAAAATGCGTAATAATAATAACCAATACAAAATAAATTACGAATTGCATAACGAATAATAACGAAAGGCAAATAACCGTAATTTACGGCAGGGAAAATAAGGCACACGCGCGCACGCGCGGTCACGGGATTATTTGGAAATATTATCCTATTTACATTATATTCCCTATTTAATATCCCAACCGTTACCCTTTATATAACAAAACCGGAAACTTTATAACGCAATGGGCGTTTATTTATACCCCAAAAAAAACGACGAATACCGCAAATTTAACATTTGTAAAATTTATCCTTTTTACCAAATATAAAGGAGTTATACGCGCGCGCCAAAAAAAAAACAATTGCCAATATTGGAATAACCTCACTCGCGCGCGCGTAAAAAAGGGAATTAACACGGGCCGGGGTTACGGCTCCGGCGACCGGGTAATTAAACAGGGAATACGGGCCGCACGAAAACTTTTCACCCGGCGGTAAACGTTAAATTGTAATCGTACGATTTAAATAAAAAATAAACCGAATATACCCAAATAATAAAAATATAACGTTTTCACCATATAAATAAGTCTACCACGGATGTATTACGTAAACTTACGAGTCTACGAACATATATTATAACGTTTTTTTTGCAGTTTTAAAAGATTTTCGGTGTAAATTAAATTAATATTTTTAAATATTAGTATATATTTAAAATATACTATAACCGGTGTATATATTAATATAAACCGTTAATTATAACGTCTTATTATAAATAATGACGTATATAAACTTTTTTTTAATATTATTTTAATTTAATATAAAATAACTCGGTACTTTTTTCACTTTGTTTATAAACCGTTATTTAAAAGTTGTTTAGTTATTTAATTAATTTTCGCTCACTGGTTATAAAATATTTACCATAAATAATACTTTTATTTTTTATTGTATAAATTTTTTAATAATTTTCCAAAATGTTTGATTTTATTTTTTATTTATATTCAATCGACGATTTATAAATCCGGTGTTTTTATTATAAAATATCCTTTACTTACCGTTTTGAATAATTATTTTCGTAATAATTTAATTATTTTTCTGGCCGCGTTATTCTTTTTCAAAAAATCTTTTTTATATTTTTTCTTATATTATTATTAATATTGGAGTGTGTATAATTATTTTATTCTTAATAATTTTCGTTTATTTTTAATTTTTATATAAAACTTTATTACGCCATTTGCTTAATATTTTGGCCTTTTTTATATTTCGGTTATTTAAATTCCGGGTATTGGAATTATAGTTTTTTAGTATATTATTATTAGTATTTATTTCTTTTACTTTTCACAACGTTTATACGGTTTTATATGCTTATTTTCGAAATATAAAAACACCGTTTATTATTTCCACGATAATTATTGAAATTAATATATTAAACACTTTATATAATCCGGTTTATTTATATCTTCTTTTATATATTAAAATTTTAAGTTAAACTTTAATATCATTAGTACTGATAATTTAATATTCGGGCTGCTTTTCATTTTTATTATTTTACTTATTTTTCTTTATATTATTATTTTTTTAAACTCTTTTAATATTTTATTTATAATTTTGGTGCATTATATTTGGTTTTTTAATACCGTTAATTCGCTGGTAATTATTAGCATCCTTCCAAAAATTAATCAAATGGGTATTAAACCGTCCAAATTTGTAATATTATTTACGGTTTTCACCGCTATTTATATAATGGTTAAAAGTATTATTTTTTATATTCGGTTTTAATTACTTTATAAATTCGCAGTAACGTTTTATAATAACGATTAATTTCTTTTTTAATAATTAATATATTTTTATTCGTATTAAATTAAATATTATTTCGAACAACCGGGTTTTTATTTCTAATCCCGCCGCGGCAAAACTAATTTCTTAATTATAAATACTAATACTGGGTGGCTTTAAATATAAATTTATCCAATTTTTATTTAATAACTCCTACATTTTAATATTTATTATATTATTTAAAAAAGTGTAATTCAAAATAATATATTTACGTAAATTATATATATAATAAATTTTAATTCTAATAAATAAAATTATAAATACCCCCACTTTTTAAAATAAGTATTTTAACACAATTAATTTTTACAAGTTTATTACTAATATTTATTTATATATGTTTAACGTTATTTCCTTTACTGCGGTTATTTTATCACCCGTCTAAAAACGAATATAACCGTATTCGGGTTTAATATTGTTCGTAGACTCGTAAGTTTACGTAATGCATCCGTGGTAGACTTATTTATATGGTGAGAACGCTATACCTCTATTATTTGGGTATATTCGGTTTATTTTTGATTTAAGTCGTGCGACTACAATTTAACGTTCACCGCCGGGTGAAAAGTCTTCGTGCGGCCCGTGCTCCCTGCTTAGTCACCCGGTCGCCGGGGCCGCAACCCCGGCCCGTGTTGACTCCCTTCCTTGCGCGCGCGCGAGTGAGGCTATTCCAACAAATATATTAATTTAAACTTCCGGTTTCCGGTATTCTCATATTTTAACCTTTTAAATACCGGCCGTAAATATCGATATTACTTTTATATCCGGTAAAATTTTATATTAAATGTTATTTAATTCGGGTTAGTGTAAAATTTAAAATAATATAGTTTTTCCGCATTTATTAAATTTATAAATCACTACTTGGTTTTAACTTAATATATGGCGTAATAATTAACTTATTAGAAGCCCGTAATTTTATAATTTATAAATTAGGTTAATATATAATTACTTTTTTTAAATTATAGTCTTTTATTTTTCAAATTATAATCCTTTATTTTTGTAAATTAAAATCAGTATTCGAATTATTTATATTCTGGTTTCAACTTTTGATATTATTTTCGTCTGTAATAAATTATTTACATTTACAATATTCATATTTCCGTTTTTTATATATTTCGGAAATTTGCAGCCTGGTTTTCCATATAAATAACGCCTTTTATTATTCCGTTTTTTTCGGTTTTTAAATTATTCGTAATATCGGTTTATAAAAGCCGTATTGTGGGGTTTTATATCGTTTCTCCACTTATAATAATAATTTTAAATTTCGGCATATTTTCATTAATTTTTAAACTGGTTATAATAAAATATATTATATATATAAATAAATCTCAAACCTAATATTTTTAAATATATTTTCAATTTTTCTAATATAATTTAAATAATTTTTAAATTACTTTTCCTTTCTTTTTTTACATTTGTTTTAACGCTTTTAAAAATAACTAAACTTCAACTTTTATAATATATTTATAATAGTAATAATATTTGAACATTTTCCTTACAATTTATATAAATATTTCAAAACGTTATTCATTTATTCATATTATAAAAAAGTATATTATTACGGTTTCGGTTAAATTTAACGTAAATAATATATAAATTTATAATATTTAAATTTATTATATATTTTAAATATTTATAAGACCGTTACCTTTATCCTTTAAAATATTATATAATTTTCCATAATAAATATTTATTTTATTTTATACGTTTTTAAACCTTTTACTTAAATTTAAATTAATGAAATCGCTGGAAGTTAATAATCGTGGGATGTATTAGTAAATATTAGATATTTTACATTGTGTTTTAAATATATTTATTTATTTCGAATTATTACATTATTACTTTTTTAATTTGCTTTCCAAATTATATAAGTTATATTTTTATCAGAATTTTATATAAACTAATCGTTTATATAACCTTTTAAATTTTAACTTACGAAAAAAATAGTTTTAATTAGCCTTTCTTTTAAATATAAATTAGGTTTTTCTTATACCTTTTTTCGCAATAACGTTTTTCGTCTATTTTATTATCGTTTATATCGGTGTTTGGATATTTTACACGTGAAAAAATATGATTAAATTTATTAATTTTAAAAACATTTTGTAATTTTCTTTAAATGTTTTTACCAATATTTTATTTATTTTCGATTAAATTTCCCGGGTAAAATAACGTTATATAATTTTCAACTAATATATATATATATATATATATATATATATATATTATAAAAGTTGCGATGGTTTTATATTTAACTTGGAAATTTTATTAATATAAAATTAATAATTTCTTTCCATTTTTACCGGATAAAATCGATTAATAGTTTTAAAAGCTTATATTTGTTTTCGAACTACGGAAACCTTTTTAAAAGTTCTTAGAAAGTTGGAAAAGAAATTATATAAAAACTTTACGTCGATCCGTTTTTTAAAAAATAATGGTAATTTCAAATTTAATAATATTATATTAAAGTTGATTTAAATTACATTATAACGCTGGTCCTTAATATATAATCCCGTTATCACGCTTATATTATTAAGTTTATAAAATAAATTGTTCAAATTATTAAATTTAAAAGCCTGTAATTTATTAAAACGGTTATTATTTTCTGTTCCCGTAACGCCCGTAAATAACCTTATACGTATTATAATAAGAACGTTACGGGTTATAACGGTTTTTTAATATTAAACGTAAAATATTTTGTTGGTATTTATTTGTAAAATAACGGTATTAACAGTTTATCACCTATTTTATTTTTTAATATTATTTAAATGATACAAATTATCAATTATAGGCCTTTTATTATGCCAGTCGAGTAATAAAACGTCATTATAAAAAAACGTAGGTATTTTATACATATTTCTTTAACAGTTTAAAAAAGAGCCTTTAAACGTCCTTTTCGTTTTATATTATTATTTAAATAGGAACGTTACGTGTAATTGGCCCGTGTGGCCATTCCCGTGACTTATTATTGGATTGATAAATTAAACGCATAAATCCCTATTTTAACATATATAAACATATGTTTAATTTATACAAAGTAGTCGTTATATATTCACGTATTAAATATATGGCCAAATTACAATATAATTATATTCACGAATTATATTTTACAGTTATTTCGCGCCTTTTACTTTATAAACTACACAAAAGTAATATATTGAAACTTATTTCCAACTACATGTTTACGAAATGGTCAGATTGGAAATAATTTAATTACAAAATAAACAACCCGAATTACATTTTTGTAAAACATGCGCTTTACAGTACCTTTGTTCAATATAATATATGGCTTCGCACTTTTTAGGCACATTGTACTGAAAAATAACGCATTATATCGGGATTCGCCCGGTGTAATTTAGAAAATCCTTTTGTAAAATAAAAACTCCCTATATTATTACTGTTCTTCAACCTTTTTTGGAATTAGATTGCTTTTCGCTGCACATTTTTCCGCCAGCGTTGCAATAGGCACGGCAGCCATGATTTCAAACACGCTAATTTTACTCCCAACCTCCCTCAATGCCCAATTTGCGACCTCGATCGCCACCAGAAAGTCCAAACCGTAGCTATACAGGTACCGACTCGTGTTAATCTCCTCAACAAAAACACGCTGCATTTCCGCAACGCGCTCTACCAACGCCTGCATAATAACCTCGGTAGCTTTATCGAGGTCCGCGACCTTGGTGAGGACGTCTCGGATCGATTTTTTGTCCTTCCTTTGGTCGGATAAAGCGGCTCCGTTTTCCAGCGAGTCAGCCAAAAACACCATGTCCGTCTTTTCCATAATGTTAAACTTGGCCTCGCTTTTAAGGTAATATGGTATTTGGATTCCGGCAATATAAACCGACCCGCCCGTCGCGATGCCCAGGATAACGTTGCGTACCCCCTGTTCGGCACCCCCCCTGTTCGGCACCCTGAAAATCTAACAACGAAATGCCTACTTTTATAAGCTGATTTAAATATAAAATTATCAACGGACAAAAATACAATCGTTTTCACGCTTCTCCGGTTCATTAACCTCTTCTTCATCAGCTAAAGGTTCCAAATTTTCTATATCCTTTTCCTGCAATCCAATAATGTTCTGTTTGTTAACCAAAAGCTCGTTTGGATCCGGAACCACCCTCCTCCTTTTAACCGGCCGTATTGCCTCCAGTTGTGCTTCCAATAAGCTGATTTTTTGCTGGGCGCTAGCCAAAAGGGTATCTTTAGCTTCGAAGCTTTTTTGGACTTTTGCAAATAAAAGACGTGAAGTAGCGTTGGTTTTGTTGGATTGGGAAAGTTTTTGCAGTTGAAATCGGACATCTCGGGTCGTTTTAGGGGTTTTCCAAATAAGTAAAGACGGGTCGTTAATTTTTTGGGCTGGGCTTTCCGGTGTTTTATCCCTTTGCAAACCGTTGTTTTTATCTTTTATAACGTTGGCATTGCTATTTTCTAACAAAAAAGGGCTTAAAAGTGGTTTAACCAAGTTTACCGGCCATAACCCCGTTGTACGCCAACCAGATTGAATGGTTTTTGCTATAAATGCTTTTAATCTGGCTTTTCGATAACAAAGTAGGAAATTTCGTTTTCCAATAATTGTTGAACAGCAAAATTGGCTAACAAATCCAAGTTGACGTCGATAAGCTTCTTTTAACGGCCCAAAAACCGATAGATCCAATGGTTGGAGAACGTGTGACGAATGAGGGGGTAAATATAGGAGTTGAATATTGTTTTGCAAGCAAAGAAGCATAAATTCGTCCGTTATATGTGATCCATGGCCATCCAAAACTAATAACCGCTTTTCAGGGGTTAAAGGTTGGGTATACGGAATAAACACTTTTTTTAACCATTCGATAGCCGTTTCGTTATTTGTCCACCCGTTTTCGGTTGCGTGAAATTTCCAATTATCGAAAAGGCTTAAATCCGTCGGAAACCATTGTTGTTGTACGTTTTTTCCCTTAAATATAACAAGGGGAGGGAGGGCAACGCCCGTAGCCGATATACATTCGATTATAGTCGTCCAACCCCGCGTTCCGGGCTCTTTCCGTTGCAACGGCCGGATCCCGTTAAGCCCTAATACCAGGCCGTTAGATCCTTTACCTTCCATTATACCGGTTTCGTCCATATTCCAACGGTTTTCCGGTTTAATAGCGTTAATAACCGGGTTCGTAATATAAAGCCACCAAGATTTAATTACCTCCGTAGTAGCGCCATTAACCCGGGCGTTATCTATTCGACGGGGCCTTTGGGTCTTAAGGATTGGATAACGAGCCAAAAAACGAGTTATCCAACGTTTTCCAAGGCCTTTTGTCTCTCCGGCGGCTTGAAGAATTCGTTCGGCAAAAAAGCGTAATTCTTAATGCGTTGGCGGAAGCCCTAAAGCTGTTTGGGTAAGTACCCAATCAGCCAAATGCTTTTCCTGTTCCGTAGAAAGCTTTTGAAAAGGGTTTTGTGCTTTTTTATAAGCTTGAGAACCTTTAAGTCGACTTTGAAGTGTAGACCTAGGTATTCCCCATTTTCGGGAGGTTTTTGCAATTGGATTGCCATTATTGACGTCGTTAATTGCAGATATAAGCTGTTTTTCAGTATATTGCTTCATTGGAAAATGGAGAATCAAGATTAGAAAAAAGTAAATCCAAAAGTGAAAGATTCATCGAGATATTTATAATAGAAGTTGGAGGATAAAAATAAAAGTGTTGTTATTTTTGGGTGCCGAACAGGGGGGGTGCCGAACAGGGGGTACGCAACGTTAAATTGGTGGTCAACGTCGCGGGAACGGTCGCTTATATCTCGCTGTACTGCCAAACTTATAATATAATGGAATTTAGCTTCGTCTATTCCGTACATTTCGTCCCACTCCCTCAAAAACTTTAGCATATTGGTTTTTACAAGGACGCCGATATCTCGCATACTCGGAACGTCGATGATAAATCCTAATTTTAGGCCCAAGGCCTGTCGACGGTGCCTCGCCAGGGCGTCTTGGTAACAATTGCCAACTGTATAATTGGCTTGCCCTCGGTTTCCGAAAATGCCGGCGAAGGAAAATAGGGATAGAAAAAGGTCCACGTCCGGGAGCAATATAGACAAGTTAGCTGTTCCCTAAACCTTTGGCAACGTCGAATTAACCCACTGCTTGTAGGACGTGTTGGACTATAAAATATTACGCAAAACTATGGCGCATTGGATAACGCCGCTGACCTTTCCACCCATTTCCGCCTCCGCTTTTAAAAATGCTTCCGCCAGAGCCCGGCGGTTAGACACATCGCAAACGTAAGCCGCAATTGTAGGGCGACTTTCTAACGCCCGGAGGTGGTTAAGAAGTTGAGAAGCTAATGGCGACGTGGCACCAAAACGTGAGAGGAAGACGAGTTTGCGAGCGCCAAGTTTTTCAACCAGAAAAATAAAAAGAGACCGGCCGAGGCCGCTAAGACCGCCAAACAAAATATAAATGGCGTTTGGATCGAAAGACGTACCAGGAAATAGGCCTGGAGAGAAATCCAACGGTTTAAAGTAAAGTTTAGCAGGTATAATATCTTTGGCTGAATATGTGACCATAATATTTTCGACGGAACCGGTTTTAACTGCACGGATAGCAGCTACGATGTTGCTAACCGGGAAGGATTAAATCCTTTTTAAAATGTGGCCTCCAAATTCGCGAAAGAACTGGAAAGTTTATTGCACTATGTATGCCAAAATTTCTGGTTAATTCCGTAGCAAATAGGCGATGTCTACGGTTAAAATAATTGTATTTAAATTTGGGCTGCTAACGATGTTTATAATGGGGGCGGCGGATGCAGGGGAGCCGTCGACCACACAGCGGAAATAATGTCCGAAAAGTGCAAATATTTTTATAGTTTGTCGCAACGCTTCACCAGTTAACCTGCTAAAGCAGTCGATTATTATATTAAATCCCCGTTTGCTAGGAATTAGCCGTGTAATGGCGCGGGGCAAATTCCAAACGCCGATGGAAAGTAAAATTATAATATGTAAGCGGTTAAAGTTTAAAACGTTAACAGCATAGTTAATTTGTAGGACCGAATTTATAGTGACGAAAACTTAAAAACCCAATTGTCGCGCAATATGCAGGGCCTGCCTGCCGACAGCGTTTAATACATTAATTATTAAACAGATTTTTTTAATTCAGCTGGTCGGTCTGGCCAGGTACACGAAAGCGTGCCAGGCCGTGGTAAAGGCAAATGGGATACACGCGGCGGCTTTAAACTTCAGGCCATCCGGCATTTTCCCCACGAGTCCGGACTTCGTTTTAAATAGCGTCCGGTGCGCACCGGGTGCCAAAACCATGACCTTATCACCAGGCCTGAAATTGCTTTCTTTTAAGCCTATTCGGGTTATAATCCCCGAAGCCTTAAAGCTAAGGAGCGTGGGATTAAGTCGATTCTGGCCTTTAACAGTAGCCAGGTCAGCCTCGCGTAAATATAATGCCTCGACGGCGATTTTAATTTCGTTTTCCGCCAGGTCCTTTGGCATGGTCACATTACCTTTAGCAAGGGGCTTTTCTTGCACAAAGTGGAGAAAGTCGAAACCATTTGCAACTTCCACAGCCAATCGGAGGCAGGAGTTTTTTGCTAGAGAGGCTAGTTTAACCTTCTTTATTGGCCTAAGTGCGGCGGCCTAAGTGCGGCGGCGTTGGCTGCGCTCATGCGTTTGTCCATTGCGTCGTTGGCGCCCATGTTAACACTCACGCGGTTAACTTGTACGACGCCTTAATCGAGTTTAAACTCTGTGTTATCAGGCTGTGTAGCACCGCGCAAAACAAAACATTTTGATACGAGCTCCGCGGCTCGTGTGTTTAGGGTATCGAAAATGTTGATTGTGCGAAAGTTAAGGCCGGGGTTCTCATTACGGACCACGCGTGCAATACCAACGACCATTTCGGCAGCCGGGTCCGCAAATCCTGTTATCCAAATCATATTCTCCGACGAAAGTATAAGATCTCGTACAGACAGGAAAGAAGTTTCACCTGTACCGTCTGGGGCAGCGACGAGGTCTCGCCAAAACGGCTTTTCCAACTCAAATAAAAAGATAATGTTCTTATCCTGCAGTGAATATACACGTGTTGGGTCCCAATTTACGATTAAAGGTGAAAGCCCTACGGATAAAAGCGATTTGTATAAATCCTGAAGGAAAATCTTGGCCGCCTGGGTTGCCGAAAGCCAGGTTAGCAGCGTTACGGGCTTTTCCGTAGGTCTTTTACCGTTATTTTAATCCTGTTTTTCGATAATATCCATGGTTTTTAGGATTATAAACACGCCACTAATTGCTAAAATTTCGGCGTTAACGATTAAACCAATTTGCCGGGCTAAGTGATTAAAATTAAAGATATTTCCTGCGTTATGTTGGATAACGAGCAGCTCGCCCTCGGTGGACAGGTGTTCGGATAATTTTTGAAATAACTTTTTAGTATGCTCCAGCCTTTTTGCACACAGGTTAACCGTTAAAACCAGGTCCGCCAAAGGGAGAGGTGCTGTTTCGGAGGTATTTGGGGGCTTTTCTAAGAATAAGTGGGACGTAATTACATGGATAGACATATCCAGCATGGCTGATACCGGTTCCAAAGAGTTTTTAATCCTATTAATAACCGTAGTGCTTGGGACGCAAACAGTGTATTTAACTGTGTTTAATAGTGGTGCTATACCGGAATTAATAAATGACGATAATAACGATTAATTCGTCTTTGTGGGAATAAATTTTAGCAAAGCTATACCCAATCTTATATAATATAACAGTTAAATATATTTTGCCAACACTTTATCGACGGTCTTGGTTTTGGATTGGATCCATGATTTGAAATCCTGCTTAGAAAGCAGTTGCAGGTGAGGTCGCCAAATTATTTAACTTGCCTCCTTTTTAACAACGGGAGGTAACCCAATATTTGCGGCTCCGGACGTGGCATTATTAATCTGGGAGCAATATAATCCCCGTATTGTTAAAACGGGGCTACTCTCTTGTTCGTCCATAATAGCAATCTTAGTTTGGAGGTTCTTTAACCCGGCCATTTTAATATAAGCGAAGCCCTTTAGGTGCTTTTTAACATTAATAGGTAGACGATTGCTCAAATATATCTCATTAATATATGTTGGAACCATTGGGTTAATCACCTTTTGGCCATCTCCCATAAGTGCAGCAAACCCCAAATGGAATACGGCGTCGAGGAAGGTTGGATGCACGATATGCGGGCGCTCCTTGTACAAATTATCTAATATAGGGCTGGTGTCGGCAATTGTGAAACCAACGTCGGGAATGACGATATTACCCACGCATGTGCCGGGTTTGCAAAAGAGTGAAGTGACGTTCGAAAAACAGGGGCCGTAGTGGAAACCAACGTGTTTAAGGGTTTCGTAAAATTTGCCCGGATCGATAGTTTGGTGGTAAGAAGACGAAGCTGTCGCGAAAGCAGCAGCAATCTCCAACTGCTCTATTAAACCCAGTTGAACATTATCGTATTTAACCAGCATAATTCCGATATAATTGTAAGTTAGAGACCGACCATCTCCAAAGCTAACGACAGCGAACTGGTACCAATCTTTATTTGGCCCAGCCTTTAAATTTAGGGTGTATTTAATTTTACCTTTGTCCGGTGAGACAAGCATCGCGGATATAAGCTGGATGTCGCGGAGCCGAAAGCCTGTTATAGTCCTTATATTTTGCGTGTCCTAATTAAACGCTATTTGCCTTATACCTTTTACCGCCATGGTGATAAATCCAGCGCCGGAATATAAAGTTAAGTCGTTAATTTTGTAATCGTTAACCCATGGCTGCTCCTCGAATCTTAAAAACCCCCGCCATATATGCTCGTTGGCCGACGTCGCAGAAAAGGGTGCTCCGATCAGGTTTTTTGGACCATGCTCTCGAAGTTTAAATTCCCTTATAAGGCGGGTTTTTGCCCAGTGTTTTTGGGAGTGGTTCCATTGGTACGGAGGCAGATTTACCAAGGTCCGAGGTGGCCGTAAAGAAGATTTATTTCCATTGGCGGCGGTAAAATTAAGAGGAACGCCGTGGTTAAAAAGCGTACCGGCAAGGCCCAATGCCGTCTGCATTCCGTTCTCGCTCCTTATAATAGCAGAAAAATACGGCACGCTGGAAACGCCAATGGTTTGAAGGGATTGGACAAAAGGCCCTCGAAAAACCGAATGGGGGCCGATTTCCACCAGTATATCGACGGCGTTTTTTCGCGACCGTTTTTTAAATCCAGTCGACAAGGGTTTTACCAGGTCTTAAATCGCCGTTGAAAATTAAACGGGACAAATTAAATTTTTAACCCAATGAGCGGGACCTAGCTCGTCCGGGTTATGAACCACGGCGCCTGTAATTAAGGTGTGCATGCGGATTCCAAATTTGCTTGCATTTGGTTTAACTTTTAAATCGTATATAGAATTTATATAATCCTGTAAAACCAGGTCTATATAAGACGAATAATAGGCCGTATTTACCAGCAGTTTGCGAGTAAAAGCTCCTTTACTTTCAACCGCCATTAGCATCCTTTTTATTCCATTAGCGTCTCCGGATATGGTAATAAAGGTTGGGGAGTTAACGTAGGCAACGCTAACCTGTGCCCCTGCCTGGGCTTTTTTAATTATAATAGTGGTTTTACCCGGTCTTAACCCGAGCGCGAGCATAGCGCCCTAAATATCAGGCGCCACCTGCTTGAAAGTCGTAAAGAGTGTACCTTTAAAATATGCCAACATCCAGGCGGACTCGCGTGAAAATGCACCCATGCAGTATACCGCGGCGATTTCGCCAAACGAATGTCCCACAATTAATTGTGGTATAATTTTCCAATCCTTTAAAAGGTCGATTAAAACAACCTGCAATACGGTATAAAGCGGCTGCGAATATATTGCAATCCCTATTTTGGATTTCTCCTTGGAGCTTTCGCCAAACTTTTAAATTATTAACCATTCGTAATTAAGTTTATCTCGTAGGTAGGCGTCGGCTGATTCGACGCTTTGGCGGAATATTCCGTATGCCTCGAAAAGCTCTATGCCCATGGCCGGCCATTGCGCACCCTGGCCGGTAAATATAAAGCCAAGCTTTGGCGTGCGTGAACTAAGCGTTTTTGCAACCGTGGTGTCCTTTTTCTCCAGGATTTGGACAATATCTTGTACGGATGAGGAGGACGCGACGGTATATGTTTTCCACTGTGCTATAAAGCGCCTTTTGTTTAAAGTAAAAGCTAAATTTTGAAAAAGCTCCGCCTATTGCTTTTCCGTCAGGGTTGCAAATGATGGGGAGCGAAGATATAATGCGAGGGCCTTTTTGGTACGCGCGAGTCCTTTGGAGGATTGCGAGGTGATGGGATAAATGCGATTGAAATTTTTAAATCCCGGAGCCCCACTGCCAGATGTATTATAACCGTTCGTGAGTTGCCGGCCCTTAATGGTCTTTGTAAAGTGCAAACCCTCCCTGGCGCCGCGTAATTTAAAATAAAAGGCAGCATTATTAATAATCGCGTGGGCATTTGTCCCACATAACCGAACGAGTTCACGCTAAGGCGTCTTATATCTTTGGCGGCCGTATTGGCTGGGAAGGGTATAAAAGAGGTGGGCATTTAAATGTTCCAATTATCGAAGGGTATCTTTGGGTTGGGGGTTTTAAAATGGATGTTGGGTGAAACTATACCATGCTTTAACATTAAAACCGATTTAATTACGGTAACCACACCAGCCGCAGCTTCCAAATGCCCAATATTTAATTTGACCGAGCCAACCAACAGCTTGTTTGCTGCAAAGCGAGATGTTAATAATGTTTGAAAAAGAGCCAAAATTTCCTACGTATCTCCTATTTGCGTTCCGGTTCCTTAGATTTTATATTTAATTTAAATATAAAAACGCACCGAGTGTGGTAATTTAAGGGAAATAATATGGAATAAAAGACGAAAAGAAAAAAAAAAAAAATATACTCACGTGAGCTTTTACATAACCTGTCGCTTTAAATCCAAATCCAACTTTCGCATAAATTTCCTTAATAAAACTTGCCTAAACTTCTAAGCTAGGCTGGACAAAGCCCTTGGTATGTCCATCCTAATTATATGTAATTCCACGAATAACAGCACGAAAAGGATCCCTATCCCGGATTACGTCTTTAGCGCGTCTTAAGATTACGGCACCAAAACCCTTTCCACGACCGTAACCATCGGCTAATATGTCGAATAATTTCGACTTGCCGTCTGGAAAAAGGAAACCTTATCCGCCGAAGAAAATAAAAACGTCGGGTCCCAACATTAGGTTACACCCCCCGACGATGGCCATATCGACCTCGCCATTTTGCAAACTTTTATATACCAAATGTAAAGCAATTAAAAATAAGCTGCAGGCGGTGTTAAAAGTTAAGCTAGGGCCCCTTAGGTCCTACAACCAATTAATTCGGTTCGCCAGGCTTGTTTTGGGCAAGCCGGTAACCGTATACGGCGGCGTTACGTCTGGATCGCGGTACAGCATTTCCCTGTAATCGGATGTAAACTAACCCATCCATACACCGGTTTTGGAACCCTGGAGCCTTTCCAATGACATTCCAGCCGATTCAACTGCTTCGTAGGCCACCTCAGTCATAAGACGATGCTGAGGGTCCATGGCTGTCGCCTCGTTTAAGGAGATGCCAAAAAAGGAAACATCGAAACGGGAAATATCCTGTGTGATAAAGTGGCCACTTTTGCTTATAGTTGCGTTGCGTTTCTTAATTGCAGACCAAAAACCGCTTCCTTTCCAACGGGACGCCGGGATATTAGACCACGAGGCTTCGGGGATGTCAGCTCAAGCATAAGTAGATTTTTAGAGGGCGAGAACATACATTTGCCACTGCAAATCGAGTCCCAAAACAGTTGCGGGTTTTGGTAATCTTTTGGGAATTTACAGGATAGTCCCGTTATCCCTATCGAAGAGCCGTACCGATCCATAAGCGAGTCCATGATCTTGTTTTGGGTTTTTAAAATGTACACATTTTAAAGCAGAACTAAGCTGGTTCAGTGACCGCCCGATATTTCACAAGGATTAAACAAAGATTTGGCGGGTAAAACACCGCTTTAGGAAGCCGGCGAGACTACGCATATATGAGGGATTAGGTTTTATTTCGCTTAAGTCTGTAAGCAGATGGAACCCGATTATTGTGAGCAAATAAGTACGTACCGTATCCCCTGTGAGTTAAAGTATTAAACAGGCCAAGCCCAATTGGAAGAAAAGTACATCCACTCGTCACGAGTCAAGTCTTTGAACGATGTGATTCGCCCAAGTACTTGAGTATTTCTTTCGCCTATTTCGGTGTTTTAACCAAGCTTTAACTTATTATTGTGTTCTTAACTAAATTCTTCCCCATTAGTGGTGGCTATCCTTAACTGAAAATAATTTGATCTGAAATTTTAATTAATGTAAAGCCAAACCTGCTAGCCAAAGGGCAATTAATATCAGACTCCCCGGGGTGAGTGACCATGATTTGCATAAGATTTCGATTAAGGTAACGTCGGGTAAGTTCCGAAGAACCAAGGAATTTTTGACACGAACGAAGGTTATAGTATAAATGATTCCATCGGTAAGACAGGGGTCTAACATTGCCAGACTTTTGACGTAATACACGACTCGATAAGCTCGTTAACAGCCTCTTACTTGTGGGCTGTGCATTGTAACCTCCCCCCTCCCACCCTCCAAATACGGGGTTGCATTTAAGTTAAAAAAGAAGCAGTTAAGCCCGCTAATAGGTTGGAAAACATGCGGGCTAGTCACGAAACCAAACGAAAGCTGGTCGAGGAAATAAGAACTCATTGCTCAAGCGTTTGCTGCTTTATTCCGCTCTTAACATTAAAGGTCTTATTTTGTAAAAATTTTAAGCTCGTGTTGTAAACCTCACTATTAAAGGCCTTTTCTCCCAAACGCCAAATATTTTTAACCCCTCCATCCACCCCACGCTCTCGGGCATAACCTCGAGCTCAAATTACCATAAAAGTTTGGCCAAAATTGTGCGGATCTCTGCGTACGCCAAATGCTTCCCAATACAATTTCTAGGGCCAATGGAAAAGGTTTTGAAGGCTTCCCTTCTATCTCCGTCGTATTTTGATGGTCTGGTAATCTTTACTTTGTTTTTTCCACCAGGACCGCTGGGAAACCATCGTTCGGGTCGGAATAAGTTGGCGTTAGCAAAATGCTTGGGCCATTTAAACGAGGCTATTTAATTAACCAGGACCCGACAATCCCCCGGGACAAAACGCCCATTAATCAAGTGTCCCTCGGGTGGCGTAATTCGTGGTAACGTGCTTGGTACAGGCGGAAAAAGTCGGAGGGTTTCTTCAACGACGCCGTGGAGGTAGACGAGATATCTCGTGCTTGTCATATCAATGTCCTTGGGATTGGCGAATGCGTTCCGGACTTCGTCGGTCGCCGAAGCAAATGCGTTTGGATTCCGGCAAAGTAAATACAAAGCGCCAGCGAGGGTTGTTGCGGTAGTTTCCGATCCCGCCATAAGCAAATCGGACGAAATTATTAACATCTCGTTGTAAGTAACGCCTCCAGGAGTGTTTAGTTTTGGAATAACATTTTGCATAAAATCGTAGCGAGGTGTTTCTGCTTTAAGTTGTATTCGTTGGTTAAGCTTTTCAATAAGCACAATGCGGTGTTTGTTTTTTTTAAACGGTAGTTTGTCCGAGGTCATGACGAATAAAAAAATTTTATCAAGTCGGAAAAGTTGACGCATAAATCCCAGTAAAAATATGGCTTTGGCGAAATAATAAACATTTTTAACCCATTGCTACTCGTCCAAAGCCAATCAGCCAGGTTAATTAGTTATGGAAAAAAAAGGTAAAATTTGGAACTTATATGCAAATCATGAGCTTCTTCTTTCATATAACCCATGCAATCTCCGTATATAAGGTCGCTAATAATGTCGAAAATGGTGTATTGGAACCATTGCATCATATTAATCGGCTTATTTTCCTTTGCCGAGCTCCTTATTTTGTTGACCAACGCTTCAAAATAACAGCCAATAAATGCCTGTTAATCTCGCAGGGCTTTATCGGAAAATCCATGAGAAAAATGGCGTCGAAGTCTTAAATGCGCCTGGTTATCCTGTACAAAAACCAAGCCTTAAGCGCCGTTTGGGGTATTAGCTGGTACAAAACCATTGGCTTTTCTAAGCTGCTTTCGGCCGTCGTATTTGCCGTGCATATCTTCTCAAGCCTCTTCGGTAATATATAAAACGGTTTGAGGTCCAATTCGAACAATTGGACCGAATTCGGTATGCAGCATAGCCACTTTGAAAGCATAGTCGCCATGCAAAGCGTACTATGTTTGTACAAGGGCCGAGGCACCCCATATCTTTGGGCCTGGGTATTTAGCTAGGGGGTGAAGAGTAATGCGATAAAACCAAATGAGGGATTGGTAAATGATCAAAAAAAGGAGATAGACTCTTAGTGCGGAGAAAAATTCAAAGTTGGCCAAATCGACACCGGTTCGGTGGAATCCCTGAACAATTGCTGAGGTAGAAGCCAAGCAAATGTTGTCGATCCAAACCTATCCCACCGGCACAGGGCACGATCCGAGAAACGCACGCTACCTAGATGGCCTCTTGGCCCTCGTGGCAGAGAACAAAGGCTTTGATATGCCCGGTGCAGAGTCTCTCAAAGTTCCAGTTCAGTCTAGTTGGAATGGTGAGCGACTGCTTAGTAAGATACCAAGCGAGCTAGCCCGTGACGTTCTTGGTAACATCTTGTGTGGTCGCTGCGAATGGTACAAGGTTGTGGAAGCTGTTGCGCAACGAATTCGAGACATTCCTTCCCACTCGTTCCTCTTACTTGGCGGTTATGACTGCGTCCCAGTCGAGCCCTTCCATCAGTTGTCACTGAAGATTACCAAGATTGATCTGGTTCAGACCCTTAGGGAGCTGGAACAGAAGCGAGCGGAGCTGGCCAGTTATAGTGACGATACAGTTGTCATTGTGGGTGCTGCCTGTCGGCTTCCCGGTGCGAGTAATCTGGACGAGCTTTGGAATGTGCTGGAGAGTGGTGTTTCCAAGTGCGAGGAAGTTCGCCCGGATCGTATTCCTATAAATAACAGCTACAGGACAACGCTCGATCCAAAGGTACGGTACCGCCTATGGTGTTTAATCGCTTGATCTCGTACCATTTTCAGCTTGAACCATGCTGACCAAGTCGCCATTACCGGCCACAATTTACCAATGGTCGCAAGTGGTTCGCAAATTTTGTAAACGGCGTGGATCAGTTTGATAACGAACTGTTTGGTATAAGTTATTCCGAGGCAGCCTGGATCGACCCTCAGCAGCGAATCCTTCTGGAACTCCCGTACGAGGCATTGGATTCACATGGCCATTTTGGCCACCGCTCCTACAGTAGGGAAGCAGGCGAGAACGTTGCTTGTTTCATTGGTGGCACGCTTTTTGAATACAATGAGCACACTTCGACCCAGGCACCGACTTCGTATTCTGCAATAGGCACCATGCAAGCGTTTCAGTGCGGCCGAATCAGTCATCACTTTGGTTGGTACGGCCCGTCTGAGACTATAGATACGGCCTGCTCCAGCTCCCTGGTTGCGATCAGTCGAGCAGTGTCGGCTGTCAGGTCCGGTGAAAGCTCCATGGCGGTGGCCGGCAGTGCCAACATTCTTGGAGGTTTGAACTATTACTTGGACCTCGGCAAGGCCTGTTTTCTGAGTCCCACGGGACAATGCAAAGCATTCGATGCCACAGTAGAGGGCTACTGCCGAGCCGACGGGGCCGGCGTCATTGTGCTAAAACGTTTGAAAGATGCAGTTGCCAGTGGTGACGAAATCCTAGCAGTTATACCCGCAGTTGGGACGAACCAAGGTGGCCTTTCCAAGTCCATCACCCTTCCTGATTGCAAGGCGCAACAGCAGCTTTACCGGCGGGTGGTAAACTCGGCTGGGCTGCAGCCTAAAGACATTTCATACGTCGAGTGTCACGGAATAGGCACACAAGCGGGGGACCCCAACGAGATCAATGGCCTTCGAGCCTTATTTGGCGACGGCGATCGGGAGAAGAAGCTTTTTATCGGGTCCGTCAAGGGCAACATTAGCCACGTTAAGGCAGCTGCGGGTGTATCGGGTTTAATAAAGGTGCTGGCCATATTGCGGCAATACAAAATCCCACCCCAAGCCAGTCTCCAAAACGTCAACCCTAAAATAGGAGATTTGGAGCCCTTCAAAATGGCCATACCTTCCGGAGCAGTGCAGCTTTAGGACGCACCGGACAACATACGGCGTGCCATGGTTAATTTATACGGTGCAACTGGGTCCAACGTTTGTGTTGTAGTTTGTCAATTTCCTACCGCCGGGCCTAGGAGTGTATGGTGGCTGTTTAACAAAAAAAAAGAGAAAAAAAATGCCGCTATCACCTATTGGCCCCTTATCGTCTCGGCCGCAATTTAGGCTAGCCTTGAGGCCAACTGTCGCGTTTTGGCTAAGATAATTAGGCTCGAAAAGCCCGATATTAACAAGCTGCTGTGGACTTTCAGCGAGAAAAGACAGCGTCACAGATTCCGCGTCATATTGCAGGTTAATAACGATGTAAATAGTAATTTATTGGTCACAGCTTTGGATAAGGCGGCGTTTTCCCCAGCGTAGGCGACGCCTAATAATAAGCCGGTGGTCTTGGCTTTTGGGGGCCAGTTTTAACGCACTATTTATTTTAATCGTTATCTTTATGCGACGATTCCACAATTGCGGCAATATTTGACCGAATGTAATGCCATTCTTACTAACCTGGGCTACCTGCCCGTCACTAATAAGGTTCTTAACTACGAAAAAGCTGATTAGGGCATTCTGCTATTATAGACCGCGACTTTTACCGTGCAATACAGTTGTGCTAGGATTTGGGAAGACGCCGGTCTGCGCGTCGACGCCGTCGTCGGCCACAGCTTTGGCGAACTCACAGCCATAACCTTCTCAGGGGCTATTAGCCTGCGTGATGGAATTAAGATGGTGGCAGAGCGTGCGATGCTGATGCAAACTGTCTGGGGAGAAGAGAAAGGTAAGATGCTTACCGTGTATGCTGATATCGAAACTGTAAACAAAATCATCGAAACCGTCGGGGGCCTCGAGGTTACGTATTACAATTCCCCCACCGGCCAGGTCGTTGTGGGCACCAGCCAGCAGATTTAAAAGGTTGAAACCATTATCGCTGAAAGCTTTAAGGGCACGAGATATTAGCACGTCGATGTTACTTATGGTTTTTACTCCAAATTCGTTGAAAATATCCTTCCTGGTTTTAGAAAGGTGGATAAGTCGATCGAATTAAAAAAACCACGCCTCCGGCTCGAGTTGTGTGTCGATAATGCACACGAGGGCCAGCCCCTCCCGGGCCACATTGGTCGACATGGCCGTAATCCTGTCTTCTTCTCTAATGTTGTACGACGCATCACTGAAAGCCTTGGACCTTGTGTCTGGCTAAAGGCTGGCACCGATACTCCAATCGTTTCCATAACTAAACGAGCTATTGCAAACCCTGGTACTTATACCTTTATTCCCATTAATTTTAAGGCCTCCCGCAGGCCAGAGACCGTCATGTCTAATGTGACTATAAGCCTGTGGCGAGCCGGTATCGATACCACCTACTGGCCATGGATTGGTGTTAGGAACATTAAAACAGTCCGCCTCCCTGTTTATTAATTCACTCGAAAGTCGTTTTGGACCAAGTTTGTCGATCACTCTGCCGAACTGCAAGGGCGCCTGGAAATAGCCCTGAAACAATTATCACAAGTTTCGGTACTGGCCAATCCCTTAAAATCCAAGATGGTGTTACTTTCAAAGCCAAAATTAAACCGCTTTATTATTAATACCGACAACAGCCGTTTCCAAAAGGTTATCCGCGGACATGCTGTTTGCAACCAATCCATATATCATGCCTTAATATACATGGAATGCGTTACCATGGCTGTTAACATTTACGAATCCGACGCAAATAGGGCTTTTCCTAACTTAAAAACGGCTTTCAATTTTGGAAAATTGGCCTTTAGCCACCCACTCACCCTGGCTCCTAATGTCGAAATCTCTCTGCTCCTAAACCCCGAACCTGATAATGCCCGATTTTGGAAGTTTACCATTAAGAGCTCACGCAGGGATAAATCCAAGCAGCCCGTCGTTTATATACGTGGCACCGTGTCTATTATATTATCTATCGATATGCGCCATCTTAGAGTCCTCCTTAACAGTCGTGCCCTGGAGTTTAACGCGTATCCCAATGCCGAACGAATTTAGTCAAGACGGGTCTACACACTGTTCGGCACCTTGGTCGACTATTCGCCCGTTTTACGTGGCATTTAAACCATGACGATGCAGGGTAAATGGGCTGTTGGTACAATTAAGCGCCCGAAGCATTTCGTGGCACTCGAAGACACGGAAAGGTCGGTTTTGGAATTTGCAGATGCTGTCGTTGCCGACAACTTCGTTCAGGTTTTCGGTTTAGCCATAAACACGAGCGAACATGTGTTTCCTGGGTCGGCATTTATTGTGTTATTATTTGACAGCTTTACGCTCTCGTCGGCCTGCCGTCTTTTAAACCGCGACGGCATGTGGAACGTCACGAGCCACTATAATGCCGAGGAGAACTCCAAAACAATTACCGGCGATATTTACGTCACTGATGAAAATGGGGAAGTCGTAGCTTCTGCGCGAGGCGTACGCTTCTCGTCAGTTCAGCTCGATAATCTGGATCGTGTTCTTGGCTTAACCGCTGCCAGTGGCCAAGATAAGAGTCCAGTCAGGACTGCCGCGGAGGCAGTAATTACAGAGACTTACATTGAGTCGAGCCATAAGATGACTGCAACACCAAAACCCAAAAACATATTCGTAGCTACCCCACCCGTGGCAAAACCAAAAGTTCAACCTTAAAGTCCTATCTTGGGCTGCGCGCATCGTGTGCGGAACATTGTCGCAAGATTTACCGGCGCCACTGCAGGAGACATGGCGCCCGATTTAACATTGACAGAGCTTGGAATCGACTTTTTGGCCATTGCGGAATTTGCAGACGAATTCCACAAGATGTTCCAAAAGCACTTTGCAATTAACGACCTGAGCAACATGAGTTTTCAGACCTTAATTAATGCCTGCAGTACCTGCATAGTCCCTGAAAGCCCGTCAGAATGTGCGACAGACAGTACTTCAGCTAATGGAGAGTTTTTCGAGAATATAAGTAATACCGAGATAGTCGTGGGGAAGGCGTGAGCGATGTCAAGGTGAAATCGACGGATTCGACGCACATATGCTTAGGGGTTGTAAAGCGTACCAAACCCGAAAAAAGAGTTAGCTCGACCCGGCCCACCAACCAGGAGGTATAAGAAACAGAGACAAACAAAGCCCACATTGAACTTAAGAGAGCATGTTATTAGCAGCATTTCCTCCCTTTATTTTTCTCGTTTTTGTTTTTTACGGTGGCTATATCGAAATACTATTGGTGCAAGAAAGTTTCTCTCTTCTTTAATGTAACGAAAGGCTTTGCGAGAAGACGTCTACATTCAGCAGTTGTCGGCTGGGTCAGCTCCTAAGGCATTCATTTCTCAACGGAAGGGCAGTTGCTGCAATTATGGAACATGGCATTAGTCATCCTGTATTGATTTTCAAGATTATGCTTTTTATATACTTGTGTCATGTTCTATCAAATTTGATAGCGCTTTTCTCATTTTTTCCCAATGAATCTCGCGGGAAGACTGTTTCTGAGTAAACAGGAGGTGGACGTGGAAGGCCAAAAGCTGCACACTGCTTATACCTGTCTCAAAGATTCGGAACGTTTAATCAGCAAGCCTTGGGTTTATTGACGACACGGATACAAGTCGTGTTCACAGGAACATTTGAATTTGCTCCTAGTAAGCTCATTTCGAGCACCTTTTCCCCACGATTGGTGGCGAGATTAGATTGAGTCTTGACATAACGACATGTGTAACAAGCAGCCAAAGATTCATGGTCCAGGCAAATTCATTGTGCCTATATGCTGCGTTTCACAACCTCGGACACTTGAGGCTTGTATCGCGGAGAATATTAAATTTAATTGGTGAAACTACCGGTAACTCGGCAGACTAGATGCGAGCTGTGGAGGTAACAAAGCGCATTCCTGCGTGCACATGATTTGCCGTATTTCTTCGGCGCCGTGCTGACCACCCTTTCATTCACTTCCATCTCTGACTACTTTAGATCTGCGAATCTGAGGCACTTGCATTTTGATATATGTATTTATTCTGACAGGTCGACACGTTATCTTGTGGGTTTATTGCACGAGGCAAAATGGGAATATTCGGATTGAGGTGTTTTCTAACCGCAGGATTTAACACAACGAACAGAGTACGAGCAAAAGGACGACACTAGATTAACACTATTATCAAACCGGGCCGTATAAAAGGACCATACAAAAAATAATAATTACAAAAAAATTGAACTTGTTGGCGAAAAAGCAAAATACTATTTTGGGCGGGCTGCCAAAAAGGATGCGATCTACCAAGGATCCGAGTCTGCACACCATTTTATTGGCAGAGCGTCTTCTGGGGGTTTGGGTAGGGCGGTCGATCTGCATGACTTGCTACCATTTACGTAGGGGCATGCGCTCAAATTTCACTCACCGTTTGACCATGTCTCCTCGGAGCTGAGATTGGGGTTGCAGCGCTGGCAGGCATGGTTATTGGATCTCCAGTTAAAAGCAGTTGGCATGATATTGGAGTCGCAGTTAATCCCGTCTTGGCGGGTTCGCTTGAAAAGTTTTTTGCATACGCTAAAATGCGAGCTAGGGAATTACAGCTTTGGATAGAAAGCCTTGTTTGAGTATAGCAGCCACAGGTCTAGCGGAAATTGGGGTGCAGGTCTGTGCACACCCGTAATTCGACCGGTGCTTCCTGAAAAGCGGTGGGTGATTTAAAACCTTGCTGAGTTATAATTAAAGTCGGTTATATCAAATAAATATTGGCGGTAGTGACCAGCAATTTTTTGTATTGGTTTCCCACGGAAATACCAAAACCTTAACACCGTCATATAGCCGTATGCCGTGTTAGTTTGTGCCGGCTTATCCCGAAAAAAAGCGTATTCGTAAGACAGGAAAGGCAAGGCAGAAAACAACAAACAGAGCGCAAAGCTGTGTCACGGAAGCTGTTTTTCTGCCAAAGGCTGTCCGCTAACAGCACCCGTCGTGCCGGTAAAGGCTCCTTAGCACCGGTCAGTGTGGAGAAAAAGTAATGTCAATAAAAGTCAGCCACATGAACAACCAAATTCGAATTACAGGGCAAAGCAAATACAAAAGCCCAATGAGCGTTCTGCCTGTTTGGAAAAGTGGGCATCCAGGGGTGGTTATTTAGCCGTCCAACCAGTCAGGGACCCTGGTACAAGCGTGACCAACTCGGTCCGTTTGTAAGGGGGAAACGGCTTATGGTTCCGAAGGTGGTTGTATTCTCACCGGTGACCCCCGGTTATTCTTTGTTTTTCCTTGCGGAACCTCGTTTTCTATTTATCTCCCCAATCCGGGGCCCCTAGTTCCTCACAACCGAACCCCAAAGTCTGACTTGGAGGGATGGACCGCATGCGGGGAAAAGGAAAAAAATAAAAAAAAAAGAAATGCAAGAAAAAAAGTTGTGGGTACAGAATGGATGAAATGGCATCGTTTGCAACGGCGAATTTCCACAACATTGTTCTTTTGCCGTGTTTTAACTCTGGGGCTTCATTTAGCGATCGTGTTATAAGCTGCAGTCGTAAATTAATTGCAGGGCTGCTTTTGCTTCTTTTGGTTACTTTCCGGTCGCCTGGGGAATTTATATAACTTCCCGTGTGGCCCTCCTATTCCCGCCATCACGGTTCTCTTATTGGTACTCTTTTTAATCTTTTTTCTGGCTATCCACTCTCCATCTCTCCTCCCTTTGCCAACGCCCAAGGGAAACGTGCCGTGAAATTATCGACAGAGAGACACAACAACGATGGCCATCATTAAGGCGGCCGACGGGACGGCGGACCCGATCCTAACTAACCTGGTTAGCCAGGATAAGGTACGGTTTTGGAAAAAGCCGAATCTGCGCAAAATGTACTTTTTCCTGTTTTTGTGCTGCATGGGCGTTAAAATAACGTCTGGTTTCGACTCGCAATTTATTAATACCATGCTGTTTACCGAGCCATATCTTTTGTGTGAGTTTTTATTTTTATTTTATTTTTGTTGCCCTTTTTTTCTTCTTTCCTAATTAATTAGTCCAACTAATAAAACCTCTCCTCCGCAAAAATAAGACTTTGGCAACGGCTGGAGAAATAATGACGGCAAGCTAGGAATTAAGCCCAACCTCCTGGGCATTATAAACGCGTCTTATAATCTGGGTTCGATTCTCGGTGTGCCCCTCGCTCCTTGGTTTAGCCAAAAGTACGGACGACGGTGGTCCATCATGGCCGGTTCCATTATTATAATTATCGGTGCTATAATCCAGGCCTTTGCTCAGCACGCCGCCATATATATTATTGCCCGCATTATTCTGGGCATTGGTATCGTGTTTGCCATTATTGCTGGTGCTGCCATAATCGGCGAGCTGGCGTACCCCAAGGAGCGCGCCATGCTCACGTCGCTGTTTAACGCATCTTGGTTCATTGGTGCCATTATTGCCTCGGCGGCCGCGATCGAGACGGTTAACATTAAGGGGAAATGGGCATGGCGCCTGCCCAGTATCCTCCAGATTTGTCCGTCACTGCTTTAAATTTGCACCGTTTTTTTTCTGCTTAAATTTCCCCGTTACCTTATTAACCAGGACCGTGACGACGAGGCTTTTAAAATCCTGACCAAATACCACGCCGAGGGTGATGCCACGTCGCCAATCGTCCAGGCCGAGATGGCCCAGATCCGCACCACCATTAAGCTCGAGATAGAGAATGCCAAACAGTCGTGGGCCGACGTTCTTAAGACGGCCGGCATGCGTCGCCGCTTCTTCATCACCATCTTCATCGGTCTCTTCACTCAAATGTCGGGCAACACGCTGCTGTCGTACTACTCATCTCTCCTTTACGACCTGATGGGCTACACCCAAACCTTAGTCAAAACGCGCATTAATATCGCTGACAAGTGCTGGGGTCTTATTAACGCCGTCACCCTCGCCCTGATTATGGTCCGTTTCCCACGTCGCCGCATGTATATGCTTTCAGTAGGCAGCATGCTCTGCGTGTTTATCGCCATAACCGTTTGCTTTTACTACCTGCGATAAGCCACGAATGCGGGCGTTAGGAATTATCCCGCCGGAATTGCGGCCCTCTTCTTCATGTTTGCTTACGGACCCTGCTATAATATGGGAAACAACGCCCTAACCTACACGTACCTGGTAGAGTTGTGGCCTTATGCCCAGCGGTCCCGTGGTATTAGCGTCCAGCAAATTTTTGGCAAAGCCGGTGGTTTCTTCTCGACCTACGTTAACCCCATCGCAATTAACGCCCTCGACTGGCGTTACTTTGCCATTTACTGCGGGTGGATTGCCTTTGAGTTCATTTTTATCTACGTCATGTACCCCGAAACATACGGCCGGACTTTGGAGGAGCTGACCTTCCGTACGTATTTGGTTTTTCTTTTCCCTCCCTCCCTGGCTTACACATTCCCGGACATGCTAACCATTTTTGCAAACAGTGTTCGAAGGCAAGGAGTACACCGATCAGGCTAATACCGCCGTCCAGAAACAGCTCCAATCGGATGTTACTACTGTGCCCAAGGAGGAGAAGGTTTAAGTCGTGGTTCTACTTGGAGGTTCAAAGCCCAAATGCCAAGATGTGTTACCACACCGATGCTAGTATTTGTATTGTATGGTTTGCGAGAATTAAATGATTATTTGCTGCCCGTAAATATCATGACTTTCTTATTTTCTGTGCCTAATTTAGCAAGGGTTAATTGCCAATGTGTGCATGACATATGCTTGTTTTATCCTCGTAATTTGTCTGTGGCGAGTTCCCCGCCCACCTTAGGTACCAAGCGCCGCCAACTTGACTGCTCAGATATGTGACCCTGGCATCGGGCCTTGCCGCTCACCTTGACTGTGGTGACTGGTCGGAGTACTAAAAGATCCAAAATACGCTTATATTGGCTGGGGCTCGGCCATTTATATCTTGTTAATTTCTTGTTCGTTTCTTTGCTATCACTTAACACCTTGGCCACCTATCTCTTAACGTTGCGTACCCCCTGTTCGGCACCCCCCCTGTTCGGCACCCTGAAAATCTAACAACGAAATGCCTACTTTTATAAGCTGATTTAAATATAAAATTATCAACGGACAAAAATACAATCGTTTTCACGCTTCTCCGGTTCATTAACCTCTTCTTCATCAGCTAAAGGTTCCAAATTTTCTATATCCTTTTCCTGCAATCCAATAATGTTCTGTTTGTTAACCAAAAGCTCGTTTGGATCCGGAACCACCCTCCTCCTTTTAACCGGCCGTATTGCCTCCAGTTGTGCTTCCAATAAGCTGATTTTTTGCTGGGCGCTAGCCAAAAGGGTATCTTTAGCTTCGAAGCTTTTTTGGACTTTTGCAAATAAAAGACGTGAAGTAGCGTTGGTTTTGTTGGATTGGGAAAGTTTTTGCAGTTGAAATCGGACATCTCGGGTCGTTTTAGGGGTTTTCCAAATAAGTAAAGACGGGTCGTTAATTTTTTGGGCTGGGCTTTCCGGTGTTTTATCCCTTTGCAAACCGTTGTTTTTATCTTTTATAACGTTGGCATTGCTATTTTCTAACAAAAAAGGGCTTAAAAGTGGTTTAACCAAGTTTACCGGCCATAACCCCGTTGTACGCCAACCAGATTGAATGGTTTTTGCTATAAATGCTTTTAATCTGGCTTTTCGATAACAAAGTAGGAAATTTCGTTTTCCAATAATTGTTGAACAGCAAAATTGGCTAACAAATCCAAGTTGACGTCGATAAGCTTCTTTTAACGGCCCAAAAACCGATAGATCCAATGGTTGGAGAACGTGTGACGAATGAGGGGGTAAATATAGGAGTTGAATATTGTTTTGCAAGCAAAGAAGCATAAATTCGTCCGTTATATGTGATCCATGGCCATCCAAAACTAATAACCGCTTTTCAGGGGTTAAAGGTTGGGTATACGGAATAAACACTTTTTTTAACCATTCGATAGCCGTTTCGTTATTTGTCCACCCGTTTTCGGTTGCGTGAAATTTCCAATTATCGAAAAGGCTTAAATCCGTCGGAAACCATTGTTGTTGTACGTTTTTTCCCTTAAATATAACAAGGGGAGGGAGGGCAACGCCCGTAGCCGATATACATTCGATTATAGTCGTCCAACCCCGCGTTCCGGGCTCTTTCCGTTGCAACGGCCGGATCCCGTTAAGCCCTAATACCAGGCCGTTAGATCCTTTACCTTCCATTATACCGGTTTCGTCCATATTCCAACGGTTTTCCGGTTTAATAGCGTTAATAACCGGGTTCGTAATATAAAGCCACCAAGATTTAATTACCTCCGTAGTAGCGCCATTAACCCGGGCGTTATCTATTCGACGGGGCCTTTGGGTCTTAAGGATTGGATAACGAGCCAAAAAACGAGTTATCCAACGTTTTCCAAGGCCTTTTGTCTCTCCGGCGGCTTGAAGAATTCGTTCGGCAAAAAAGCGTAATTCTTAATGCGTTGGCGGAAGCCCTAAAGCTGTTTGGGTAAGTACCCAATCAGCCAAATGCTTTTCCTGTTCCGTAGAAAGCTTTTGAAAAGGGTTTTGTGCTTTTTTATAAGCTTGAGAACCTTTAAGTCGACTTTGAAGTGTAGACCTAGGTATTCCCCATTTTCGGGAGGTTTTTGCAATTGGATTGCCATTATTGACGTCGTTAATTGCAGATATAAGCTGTTTTTCAGTATATTGCTTCATTGGAAAATGGAGAATCAAGATTAGAAAAAAGTAAATCCAAAAGTGAAAGATTCATCGAGATATTTATAATAGAAGTTGGAGGATAAAAATAAAAGTGTTGTTATTTTTGGGTGCCGAACAGGGGGGGTGCCGAACAGGGGGTACGCAACGTTAAGTCCAATTGGGATCCCGATCTTGATCTCCTGGAAAAAGAAGAGTACTTACTGGCTGGTGCCCATCCACACGTACGATAAAGTTTCAGTGGATCCAATGTGGTCTAACTCCGGGCCGTTTGTTTGGTCGTTCGACGTGCGAGCGACGACGACTTTGACAACACATTCAAGAGGGTGGGGTTTGCAAGGCTGAGTGCGCCGAAGGTGGAACGGCTCAAAACTTTACTAAGATAGAAAGTACGACATGTTAGAGTCCCTGACCCTGGTGTTGAATACGAGGGATGTAGAGGTGGGCTGTGAGAAATTGAGTCAGTCTGGGCTTCGTGGGGTCGCAGCTCGTCAGTCGTCACTTGCCGAGCGTGTGCCTTGCATTTGAGAGTTAGTCTTATCTTAGTCCATAATTGGTGTGACAAGATCTAGATCTTGATGAAAGGGATTTTCTTTCTTTTTTTTTTTTTCGTATTGTTGTGCATCAGAACCTATACGCACGGGACGGACCGGTTTGATGGATGTACCGCAGATGAGGCGTTGTTCGAAAATGAGCTGCGAAACTGTGATTGGAATGGTGAAGAGCCAAGGAACACTACGTAATAACATAGCAGTTTTTCGATCAAGTGCATGCATACCTACGTAGTTCAATTGTAGATGCGATTGATAGCTTGAGATTGATTAAATGTCGTCGTCGTGGTTGATGAACGCATCAACGCACCGACGTTTTTGTTTGTTGCAGGTTTTTGTCAATTTTTTTCAGGGCGATCCGGTTGATCGGCAAGTGTAAAATGACGTCGTGATGTCTCAGTTCTCTTGTTGGTTATCCCTCTGGAAGAATCTAGAGTCCTTGGACCAGTGGACATGGCGACAAAATGCCTAAAACTTTAATGGATGGGTCCGGGACCCAGCACCTGCGCCTTATGATAGCAAGCCCAAAACCCCCTTCCGTGGAGCCGTGTTAACCGGGCAAACGTCGGCGCCAAAACCAAACGTCCGCTTAGCTGCCAAAAGCCAAGCCGGCATTAGCGAAGCCCTCAAACCCTTATCGCAGTGTACCAAATGGATCCCATTCTCCAGCTTTTCGTTTAGGCCGCGCGTTTGTGTCTGGGCACGGTTCGTAGACATGACCTCACCGTTTTCTGCGCCACACCCAAGCCATTATCGAATTTTGCACTTGGTTTACATGGTAATTATTTTATCCATTTGTCAAAATTTTGCAATTATGGGATAAAATTGGGTAGACGTTGGGCTGACGCGCCTGTGAATTGTTCTGGTGGGTACCTAAGTTGTATATAGTAAACTTAAGGACCCATTTTCACAATTAGCCACACGTTATGACGTTATCCTACGGCTAGTGTTATACGTCCTAAATTTTGGCTTATTGATTGATGGTTTTTTTTCGGCAGTGTATTTTGCATTATAAGAGATTGGTTGCTGTTTTGTTGATGTAAACATTAATTTAGACTGCATCTTTACACAGATACAAACTAGTATTTCTTACTTTCCATTTCCGGGAGCCTATACCGGAACCAGTTAAATCCAAGGGGTTCTGCGACAAAAAACCAATCCTACACAACCCCACAGACAAGTCTCTGCAGCTTTAATAAAATACAAGCAACACTTAACAAACATGGAGATGCACATGCTTGAAGCAGTGAGTTCGCTCTCCTCACCACCCCTGATCTCATAATTAATATCACAAAAACGCATACTGATTGATTTTTTTCCCGCCCCAACCTACAGCGCGCACAGGGTCGTGGCCGTCGTCTCGCAGCCGGCGCTATCGCCGGTATCGCCATTGCCGGCTTCGTCGTCTTCCTGGCATTCCTGCTCTGCTGTTATTGCTGCTGCTTCCGCAAGAAGCGCTCTCGCAACCAGGAGAAGGTCCACTACGGCGGCCCTCCCGTGGCCCACCAGAACGGCGGCGGCGGCTTTATGGGCAGGATTAATGGCATGATGGGTAGGAGGAGAGGACCTGATTACGGGGTGCAGCAGCCTCCCCCAGCCCACTACCGCTGATGAATGCGATTTTCGGGACAAGGTTTGGTGAGAAGAGCGGGGGATGCTGGATTTAAAAGCTTAAATCGGGATTGCGTTGAGATTGGAAGATGGAAGAGGAAGAATGAATGCCCGGAGAGGTGTTGAGCATGCGGGCTGTTAATACCCCAGCGAATTTTATTATTTTTGGTTATAATAATGCATAATGAAAACCATCATTAAATCACCCAATTGCAAGGAGTTTTAAGTTTTTGTAGTATATTTGTGGTTTGATACGTTCCAGTGTCGTGAACAAGAGGCATGCCGAAATATTGCACTACGTAAATTTATCATGGAAATTTAAGTACTCGGTAGCTCCTATCGTCGGAGATGGCTGTTACCGTCGTAGCAGCCGTTGACGGTAGCAGCCGTTGACGGTAGCAGCCGTTCAAAACCGAGCCCACATGACTAAATGATAGGTATCTATATATACCAACAACAAGTATCGGGCTAAGTGCATACCGGGGCACCAAGTGACACCAACTACGATTTTACACACCTTAAGATTAGAAGCTGGGGTAAGGAAATAGCGGGGGAATAAGAAGGGTAGTAGGAATAGGCGCCCGTCTTAGTGACGGTTCTTGCAAATCAGCTGTATTTAATGCGCTAAAACGGAGACCCACTAACCGCCATGCGACCCCTACTTGCTCAACACTTCGAATTGCTATCGTCAGTCGTTATTACACTGGTTGATGGTCGAACAAAAAGCCACAATTTGCCCAAATTTGATCCCTTTAACGACCTGGATTGTGCGGATGAGTATAGTATATTAAATGCATGTTTTTGATGCATGCGACAAGTCACGGGGGCGATTTCGTGGGCAAACAATGAATTACGCGTGTAAATGGCATTTGATTCGTTCGTTTCCTTTTTCTTTTACGTAAAGGTTTATATGTGACTTCGGATGAAAGATTGCAAAACTGGAGAATGCACTCTACAAATGCAATTTTTACATACAGAATTTGCGGTAACAGTACGTATTCCTGTTCGCGCTGTGGATACATTGTAACTTCTGCGGCTAACTTGTTCATATCAGTACATGCTGTCCAGCCACTGTAATTCTATCATACCGCAATGCAGAATGCTGTGTGCGTACACAGCGCGAGTGAGACTGCACACACTATCCGCCAAAATTGTATGTCATGAAAATATCTCGTGTGTACAGTGTGTTTTCCATAGTTTTGCCCAGGAAAGGGGTCCCACGACGTACAGCCCCCAAGTATGCTTTACCAGCCGTCACGAAACAACCGATGTTCCCCGCGCAAGGACGGGTTTCACCATCAAACTCCGTTTGTTGAAACCCGTTACTGCTCGGGATTCTACTCCGCAGCATTGCCGAAATCCTTTATTGCTGTTCTTTGCGAATTTAGTTTTGAACTTGGTGGGATTACGTTTCAATTTAATGTGTATATAATCCTCGGGCTTCCGCTGCGCTTTTACACCTAGCTAGCTATAGATTTCCCAATTTTTCCCAGCACAGCTTTACTAACTTGACTGCTTATTCCTTGTTTGATGAAGGGTAAAAAAGGGTAAAGAATAGAGACAAAGGAAATGTGCGGCTCAGCAGTTATCGTATCTTTGCACCGTCAGCATGCGGAAACCAACGGGGTCGCGGCAGCCAAGGCAGCCGACAAGGAAAACAGGCTTTCGAAAAGCCTCGATCTTATGGCACACCGCGGCCCCGATGGTCGGGGCATTTGGATTGACCCGACGGCGGCAGTTGGTAGGTAACAACGTCCCCCTTTTGCGTTCACCTTTTAGAGGACGAACTTCTTTTTCTTTTTAATACTTATTCTCCTTCAACAGGTCTCGCACATACCCGTCTTGCCATCATTGGCCTTTCGGCCGACGGCAACCAGCCCTTGTATGACGACCAAGAGCACATCCACGCTGTGATAAATGGCGAGATTTACGACCATGATCGCCTTCGCCAGGAGTGTGTCGACGCCGGTTACAAGTTCAAGGGCCACAGCGACTCTAAAGTAGTCGTCGCCTTGTACCAGCGATACGGCGCCCCGGAATTCCTGGATCACTGCCGGGGTGAGTTTTCCATGGTAATTTACGATGACCGTACCGGCGAGGTTTTTGCGTGCCGCGACCGCTATGGCATTAAGCCACTATTTTACACCATTATCCAAAATAAGCTGTGGTTTTTATCCGAGGCTAAGGGGTTTTTGGGTATGGGTTGGAAGCCCGAATGGGATGTCGAGTCTATCGCTATGGGTATAAGCATGATTGGCCCAAGCACCATGTTTAAGGGCGTTAAGAGGGTAATGTCGTAAACGCCGAAAATATAACAAGAAATTTAATATGTTTACTAACCCCCTGTTTTAGATCGAGCCCGGATTTTTTATGAAGGTTAATCGTGATGGAGAAATTACCCACGCCAAATATTGGGATTTAGATTTTCCCGACAAGGTAAGTGTGATTATGAGGGAAAATATGCTTTGAAGTGAGATCCAGCTGACTTGATATGGATTCGTTACGCCTAGACTGTTGTCGATAACCGCTCCATGGAAGAGATGGTCGAAGAGCTGCGTGCAAAACTAGTTAATGCCGTACGTCTCCGCCTTCGAGCCGATGTACCAGTGGGCATTTATTTGTCGGGTGGTCTTGATTCGTCGTTGGTTGCAGGCATTGCAAAGATACTCCTCGAAAAGGAGGGTGTCACCGCCGGTAATCAGAAACCATCAGACCGAATCACCACATTCACCCTCGCGGTAAACAGTGACCAAAGGGATTCGGTGTACAATAAAGCTTGTAAGTTTTTATGTCGGGCCATAGACAAAAGACCAGCTCCCATTTGCTTGGTAATGATAAGATTTTAAGCCATGCATTATTTTAGCTATTGCGAGCAGGACGGCCAAATGGCTCGGCGTAAAAGAGAAAACGTTGAACGCGGACGAAGAGCTTTTGGCCTCAAGTTTTGAGGACGCATATTGGTTTATCGAGTAAGTTTATTTCTTAATTATATATGCTGTTATGAATATTACAAGGCTAAAATGTTTCACTTGACGTTATCAAGAAAACCGGTTATCAATCTCGCATCTTGTTCTAAAATCGCGTTGTCCAAGCTTGCTCGCGATAGCGACATGACTGTCATCCTAACAGGCGAAGGTGCGGATGAAACATTTGCTGGGTAGGTGCCTCGTCAATACATATAACTTCCCAGGTTGTCTTGGTGGGCTTGGTTCTAACCATAGGAACAAATATCCGTGGATGCTTACCGACCTGGTCACGGAGCTTAACTACTCGCGGCCGGACGCAGCCATAAACAAAGATATTAACAAGCTGCGTGGCCCTATCCGTGAACAAATACTGGATTTGTGGGCCAAATTAAACAATCCCGAACTGCCCCAACAATTGAAGAATATTAAGCCCGAGACGTGGGAGCAGATGAATCATGTGGGCACGCCATTTTTTATGGAGTACACCAGCGGGCTCCACTTAATCGACCCCAAACACCGCGCCAAGCACAATATCGACCAGCGAATACACAACGTATTGCATTATGTCGATCGGAGGGCCCTGGAGAATATCCGGGAGAAGTGGCACCCTTTTAATTCATTAGTCTACTTCCACCAAAAGATTCTACTCATTAACCAAATTATCCTTTTAAACGGCGACCGAACAAAAATGGCCAACAGTATCGAGGGTCGACCACCTATTTTGGACCATAAGGTACTCGAAATCGCAGCCAGGCTTCCGCCCAGCGTCAAAGTTGGCTATTTCCCAGAGGGCTCCAAATTGAGCAGCGGTGCAACTATGTTTAGAACCAACAAGGATGGAGAATTTATAACCAAATTCCGAGAGAAGTTTGCTTTGCGAGAGGCAGCAAAGCCCTTTGTCACCGACGAGATTTACACTAGGCCCAAGCACAGTTTTATGGCGTTAACCAAGTACGGTACCGGAGGCCCGGTACATAAGATTATTACAAGGTTTGTCACCAAAGAAAACGTCGAGGCATTCGGCTTCCTCGATTGGCCCAAAATATAAGGCCATTTGGTTAAGGCATTTGACGAGTCGGGCAGTTAGGATTTTACCCTTTGTTTGTTGGCAGCATTTTTTGTTGTAATCAGCCAGAGATTTGGTGTAGCCAAGGCCTCGCTGAAGTGATTAATGTATTGGAGGAATCCGACCAATTTGGAAGTGTGATTTTAAACATGCTAATTATTGTTTTGTCGATTTACAGAAAACTCTGCACTGAGCCAAATTTTTGTGACATTTGCCCCTTGTTCGGAGAGACTTATCACTGTATTGGTTTAATAAAGGTATGCAAAGATTTAATTGTGGTCCGTATATGTAGCCCGAAAATCTATAGTATTAGGAATTAATATACTGTTTAACGGATTATTATAATTATTATAAGTCCCACTTTAAAATTTCCCCCGCCAGGGCAAGCCATGGACCTGGGGCTCCGAGAAGGAGGGCAGCTTTGGCCATATGTATGGGTTACGACGACACCACCTTTCTCAGGTATCAACGATGTCCTCACTCCATTCATTAAAGAAGACCGGACGGGTTCACATATTTTCCAGGTAGTATGGTTTTACCTGACACGGGCTCGACAGTAAGTAGTGAGTCAACATTCCTTTGTCTGTATTACCTATTATGCATTTGATGAGCGTTGTATCACAGGCTGCACTTCATGTGGACGGAAAAGAAAGCCCGCTCCCTGGACCTCGCCCTTAATATATCAGATCGGTCACAAGTTTATAAAAGATGTGATGATTGTAATGTGATTGCTGGCCAGCTTTGATTTTATTTAAGGCAAGTCTAAAAAAATGACTAAAAGTAAAGACACACTGCAACTACATAGTGATAAAATTCTGCTTTATGGGGTTATCCCCTGTAAGTCTAATATGTTTCCGATATGAACTCCATGTTCAACTTTCTGCAGCTACTCCTGCCTTTTGGGTACTTTGCTACCTTCCTAGGCGGGACCACAGCAGTCGTCAAACGGGCCGGTGCATGCATCGTTGCTGTTGGGCTGGTACCGCTGGCCAGGTAGAGCAGTGCACAGCTGGACAAACTCGACAGTGGTCGGCGTAACGCAACGGAAGGTAGAGTCGGAGGGATTCTGGACGGGAGGGCGGAGAGCCTCAATACGCGGGCGCCAGAATGGGCCGGCTGGTGCCATGGGGTCAGCTTCTTGTTCAGAGGTGATGCAGTTTATGGTAGGCTAATTTACAAACACCGTCGAGGAGTCGGAATCCACAGTAGATCTGGCCCGGGGTGCAAGTTGGGCCAACCGGAGGGTCCTGCGCGGCGATCTGGCCCACGAGGGCAATGGCGGCGGTGACGATGGCGAAGATCTTGACCATTTTGACGACTTTGTGTGTTTACAAGTGGTGCGTTGAGCAATTCGGCTTGAAGAAGGCCGATGATCATTGCCAGTTTGATCTAATAAAACAATGTAGTTCCCTCTATGGGGAACGTGCCTCCTATTTATACATGATTCCTTGTGAAAATCCCAACACGAGCTTTTGTAGCCGTTACGTATTGTTTGCTTATCTGACCACCGTCGCCGCCTGTTGAGGCTCGGCTGACAAGACTTAATAGTCGCAATCTGACAGAATTGCCTCTGGGGATTCTCACCTGACGTGAAGTCGTCGTAGTCGGTCAAGATGCACACCGTCAGATAACCACCTCATGCGGCGAGGTGCTTACCTTGATGCGACACCTGACCAGGCCTCACCGGGAGTTATGGACTAATTCCAGCTTTCTGAATGGATGAAGAGCTTACAAAAGGGTGCTGTCAGTCAACAAGAGGCTAAATAATCCTTCATTCGGCGGAGGTTTTGAGAGTCCCAAGCAACGTTCATATTTGGATGTTGGTGTACATGCGTCAGCACTACGTCCAACGAGTTATGCAGAAACATGTTCCCTTTTTTGGTAAGTCCATTTGGCTGAGCCTCACATTACAAATTGAAACGTGATTTTACTGCTACACATGGTTAGCTGCCCAGAATCGGGGTAATATTTGAGTGCACACGCACAAGATAAATGAGGGTGGCCTGCGTCTCACTCACCGAGCTGCCAAATCCTTCGCTTATCGTTGGTGAAACGGATAAAAGGTCCGAACTATCCTTTGCGGATCAGAAGCTCCCCCTATGGTGTTGGTGTGCTGTTGCTTACACATCGGAAGCTTAAGGGTGGGGGGGCTCTGTTGTTATAAGCACTGTTCTCTAGAGGGCGATCCTCTGGGGGATGACGGAAATTAATTCGTCTCCGCGTTGAAATTCAAACTGGTCGGCTTGAATAGAGCCGGAACTGCAGAAAATCAACATGATTGACCTACTTCCAGTTACCCAGCTCCAAAGCAAATTTTAGACCGTCTCAAACGTGTAGGATGAGCCTCGAGTGCGATCGATAGGGTGAACATGTTGGTTCCACGAGTTATCTCAGTGTACTTGACAAACACAGCTACAAGCCTACAATAAATTACTCGTATCTGTTTTCTACATTGACACAACTTCGGAGACTGTCTCAGTGTACTTTCCTAGACAAAAAAAGATTACCTACCTTATTTTGCTGTTCACACCTCTTTTGCTTGGTTCCTAACTGATACATCCCTTTTCCGGCTGGAGGATCCACCCTCAGAACTACTGGAGGATGCATGCTTTGCACTGGACTGACTCAATCCTGATTGCGGTCTTAATACCTCTTGTACGGAAATCAAGATGTTAAGGTTTACCACAAAAGTTAAACAGTTATCATCCTACCATTCTCTCGCTCCTAAAACCTCCCAAGTATAACCGGATATTATTTGCTCCTTAAACCAGCCTTAATATATTTAATATTAGGCCATATGAAGAAAACCTAGTATTAGGTTTATATTAATAAACCAGGATATATTTCTATAACTACGCGATTATATTTAATGCTATTAGTCTTGGAATGGAGATTTGTGCATTTAATTTGTTACGTGAAAAATAAGTCACGGCAATGGGCGCACGGGCCAGTTACATGTGACTTATTTATCCAATCGATGGGATTAAATAAGAAAGACGTTTGCAAAAGTGGAATGATTTCAATAATTTAAATATAATATCCTGGTAAGAAATAATTGTATAAATTCGAGCTTGCGGTGCGAGTATATATATGAAAATGGGTTTAAAAGTGAAAGTGGGTTTTGTGGCTCGTATAAATATATAGAGGGTTAAAATAAGAGGGAGAAAAGTAAAAGTAAAAGTGATTTATTTTTTATTTACTCTAAAATTCAACAAGCCAAGCCGGGCTTATAACCTGTAAAAGTTACAAGGGTAGAAAGGAAGTAATTGTAAAATAAAATTTAAATGTTGGAAAGGTACGTGTTGAGGAAATTTTAAACAGTTGGTAAAGTAATTTATATTGTAAGTTGGTAATTAATGTTTATAAATTTAAAGTAGTTCTCAATCGCTAGTCCCCGGTTATTACGCCCTCTATATATTGTAAAATATATTAATTTTTAACACGTTGTTATTTATATTACTACGGTGGTATGGGTAAAAATCCCTCCCCTGGTATTATCATCCAATATTGTGGGTCTTATGGGCGTTGCCAATTTTGGTAATAATTTTGGAGAAAAAAATAATTTAAGTATTTATTTTCTCCCGCGAATAATAAAATTGGCAAAGGCCCACGTATACACGTACAATGGCAGGGGAGGGCTTTTTTCGCAAGACATTGTAATATTTATTAAATCTTTTACTTATTTGTTATTTTTAATGCGCTTTATATTTAATTAAATGCCCACTACTTTATATAATATTTTTACTTTATATTACAAAGCGAGATATTACTAATATAATACTACTAATAGTGAAGGTTTAATATATTAATTTAAAAACTTAATTGTTACTTTTAAAAACGATTACTTTTTAATAAATATTAAATTATTATATTTCTAAAAATAAAAAGCGGCTTAAATAAAATATACGTATTTAAACATAAAAGTTTTCTAACATACTTTTTAAAGTTTTAAATTATTAAAAAGATATTAACCCTTATTTTGGTTTAATTAAAGTTAATATATAAAAAAGGTATTAATAATATTTAAACTAGTTAAATATTAATTTATTATTCCCTAAAAATCGGGTATATTAAAATTAAGCCGGAAGAAACCCATAAATATTTTAAAAACCAAGTTTTTACAACGTATTATCCGCACCCTAATATATTTAATATATTTAAATTGTTAAAATATTAATTTCACGGTTTATTGGAATATTAATTCTACGCTTTATGAGCCACTTTACTTTTCAATAATAACAATTATAACGTATTTAACGGTAGTTAAAAACATATTATATTATTAAGTTTGGTAGTTAAATTAAATTAAATTAATAGCACGCGTAATTCTAATTTTATTATATTAATAACTATTATGGAACTACGGCCAAGAAGTAATAATAATAATTCTTGGTTAAATTTATAAAAAGGAGTATTTATAATATCTTTTAATACGTCCTTATATTTAAATATATAAAACTTGTAAAATATAATCCACCGAATTACCCCGGTATAATAAATTCTAACTTTAAATAATATATTACCTATTATTATATATATATATATATATATATATATATATATATATATATATATATATGGCGCTTTATCAATTTCGTTATTCGCGGGCGTTATAAGATATTGAAATTACTTTTTTATTTAAAGCTATTATTAAAATTGGCAATGCGTATAAAACCCATATTAGCGGATATTATACGCAGGGAGAAATTTGTTACGATTAAGGTATCGGGGTAACCTGTTCTTATAGTAAAATACAGTGGGTTGAAACAATTAAAAGCTTAATTGGGTAATTGGGTATTTTTAATAACTGGGGGTGAAATTATAATCGGTTTTAAATAAATATTAAAATTAATTAAAATTTAATTGCTGTTAAATAATCTTGAAATCGAATTTATTTATACAGTAACGAGCGTGTTTTTATATAAATTATATTCCAAATATAATTATTTTTATTTAAATAATTATAATTAAATTAATTATTTTTTTGTAATACCTGTGGTTATTTTTATCTTGGTAATCGGGTTAGGGTTCCTTATTTTACTATTACGTAACCTCGTGCTCCTATTTTTTATTTTCGGTCCGTGGTTTTCGGTGGTTTTGGTTTGGGTTCCCGACATATTTCTTTTTTGCCTAATCGTATCGGTAACGATTTCGGTCGTAATATTAGGTTTCCTCCCCCCAAAACCAAATCCCGTGGCCGTATAAATAAATTGTTTTTTTAATATTTTTTTTCCAAAACTTTTCCTATTTTTTTTCCGTTAACCGCGATATCGTTTCGAATTAAAAAACGGTTATAATTTATCCGTTTTATTTTTACGTCCTCCGTTCGCCGTAAACGTTTGGTTAAAATTATTATTTTCGAAAATCTCGAAATTATACAGTGTTTTTTAATAAGGCCCGCGGCTATTCGTGTCGTATAATTTTATTAAATTTTCGATATAATAAATATATCCGTCGTGGTCGGAAATACGACGTTATTTCCATTTTTATTACCAATTGTAAATAATTTTCCTTTTACGTATATGGTTTATTTATAATTTGATTTGATTTTTCCAATACGTTGATTAAATTTAAAAAAAAAGTTGGAATTGCAGGAATTTAAAATTAAAAACGATATTTTCCGTATATAATAAAAAATCGCGTATTTACAACGAAAATCGTGCGAAAGGTTTAATTGGTTATTACAATTACGTAAATAAAAACGTTTTTTCCAATTTCGCAATAAAGTTAAAATTATTCGTTTAAATGTTAAATTATCGGGAAAAAATATTATGGAAAAAAATCGTTTGAGGGTCGACGAATCGTTTTTCGACGGTTTTTTTAAATTAAATTTGGTCCCGGAGCTGCGTTTTTTAAATTATATCGACGTTATTAATTGGTTTTTGGTGTTGGATATTAATCCACAAAATTGGATTTTTGCAAATTTAATTTTTGAAAATGATAAATGATATTTTTTTAAATCGTCCTTTTTTTGGTTAATTTGCTCGCAAATCCAATTTTTGGTAATATTGGCGGAGCGGTTCCTGGTAATTTTAAAAGTGATTAAAAAGTTCCCAAATGTTTTTTTTCGTATTTATAATTTTCCCATTTAATAAGATATTTTGTTTTACCATGGTTACATTTATAGTCGAATATTGGTTTTATTTCGTGAGTTTTTTGTGCGTCGATTTTAATTGTTTTTCATATGTTAATACCGTGTGGTACTGGTTTTAATAATAATATATGGAATGTTGGATAAATCTTTATAATGTTTGGTAATGATGTCGTTAATTCTTTTATTAATTTTAAAAAGTCCAAATTTTTTAAAATTTAATTTGCTATTCGGTCGTTATATTTTAATATTGCGTTAAATAAAGTGTTATAACCAAATAGTTGGGCCGGTACCAGAAAGGCCAGGCGGGGTTACTCCCCTCTTAACAACATTTGATTAGAGAAACACCGACCGACAAAATTAGGATTACGTAAGGGGCCAATTACGTGACCCCACGTAATCGCCAAGAAAAATAATCTTAACAATTTTGGAAAAATTAAAACAGATTAAAAAGGTGATTTCTGCAATTTGTCGGAAATTAGGAGAAATTATATTGGGAATATAATTTACATAAAACACGTTTATTACCATGTAAATAAATTTAATTTTAAAATTGTTTAACAGTAATTAAATTTTAATTAATTTTAATATTTATTTAAAACCGATTATAATTTTACCCTAATTATTAAAAATACCTAATTACCCAATTAAACGTTTAATTATTTTAACCCATTTTATTTTACCATAAAAATAAATTACCCCGATATTTTAATTGTAATATTTTAATTGCTTTTGTTTAATATTCTGCTTTAAAATATACCGAATAATACCGCCGAACAATATTTTCCAGCAAAACCACCTTTTAAACCTTTTTTACCACCAGCGTTCCGGTTAACGTTAACATTTTGCGTTAAATAATCGCGACGTTTTAAACCGAAAATCGATGATTTTAAAAACGAATAACCGAATAAATTAACCGAATTAATAAAAATAATATTAAATATTTTTTACCTACGCTTTTTACCGGTATTATGAATATTTTATAAGGATTTTTTACGGGAACCAGGGCTTATTTACATTTTAACAAGGATAATTACAATAATAATGCAAATAAAATTATTTATATAGCCTCGTTTTTAAAAGGCGATACGTTCGCCTGGTTTAAACCTATTTTACGAAATTATTTGGATTATAAAAAAAAACCGAAAAATTGAAATTAACCGCATTTTCGACAATTACGACAATTTCGAAAAATATTTTAAAAGAACGTTTAATAACCTAAACGAGGACCGCACGGTTAAACGGTAATAAATACGTTTTACCCAAACCAAATCGGCCTCCAAATATACCAATAAATTTCGATAAATTACCGCCAAACTATTATGGGGCTTTGAAGTTTTAATGGCACGTTTTTATACGGGATTTAAAAAAAAAATTAAAAACGAATTTGTTAAAAAAAACGACCCAATATTTTAACCGAATACGTAGAATTAACAATTAATAATACGAAAGAAAATTAGAACGACGCGAAAAACGCAATATATAAAAACCAATTCTGCGATAAATTAATACTGGACGCAAATACCAATACCCCAAACCGCCTCGCTAATATAATATTTCGTACGGGATATATAATAAATTTATAAATTTTAACGCGATATAATATAAAAAACTTTACAAAAACCTCAAAAATGGCAAATGTTTTAAATATAATAAAATAAAACATATCGCGAAAAATCGCCCTGGAAACCAAAATAACATTATCGATTTCGGAGGCAAACCCGAAAAAACACGAGGATAAACACCATTAATTATTAATAAACATAATTTAATTAAACACAACCTAATAAATTGGAACATTTATTACGACGATAATTATATAATTTATAATAATTCCAAAATAAACGTAATATGGTATTTTTAAAAACAACGAAGTACCCAAATATTGGTAATAAAAAATCGAATATTTACAAAAATAAAACCACCAATTAATTTATATCGATAAAACGCTATATTATTTAAATTTACTAATTAAAACGTTTCGGAAAGATTAAATATAAGATTATTAGAATAAACCCACCGTATTAAAATAACTAACCAACCCCCAATAAAAAATTTAATAAAGAATTAGGAAAAAATCTTTCCAACGATGTTTTAAACGAAAATTTAAATAACGAAAAGAAAATTCCAAACCGTTACAACGCGGAAAAAATTAACGATTTTTACAAATATAATAAAAACCAAATTAGTATATGCTAAAATAACCAATTAATCCAATTCCCAAAATATAATTAAATATAATAAAAATAAAGTTTTTCGGGGAACCCGGATCCCACGTTTAAAAATTACCTGATATTTAATTTTAAACACCCGGAATATTTTCGTGTTTTTTGGGCCAAATATTTTTTAAATAATTGTAAAATCCATTTAAAAAAAATTTATTACAATTTTTTTTTTCGACCACGATTAATTACCGGCATTAACGAAATTTATATAACCGAAAAATTACCCAATTGAGAATTAAAATTAAATTCCGAAACAAACCAGTAATTATTTTTACGCCAAATAATAAATATCTTATAATATATTACAACCAACCAAATCTCCCATAATACGAATATATTCGTAGTATATAAAAAATCCATATATTAACCAAAATATAAAATTGGTATATACGGAAATAATAATACCGAATACCCGCATTAATAACCAAAATTATATAGGATGTAAAAATGAAAAAATAAATAAACGCCCACGGGTGCACGCAAAATACCCGCATTAACCAAATATTCGCTCGACAAAATTAAAATAAGGAATAATTTCGCACCCAAAAATAAGAAAACCAAAAACCCACGACGCGAATTTAATAAACCAAAAAATTAAAATAACCAAACGGTAAAAAATACCGGACGGCGATAATAAAAACGGAACGAAAAATTTTAAACGTTACGCAAAATACGGTAACAGAATACGAATATATATTTTTTAATATATAATTCGATGGAAAACCCATACGAACATTTTTCGATAATAAAATATAAAATAATTATATATTACCAAAAATTATAACGGAACGACGGATATTTTAGTAGCAAAAAAAAACTATACTAATTACAAACCGTGGAAAAAAAGCAATTTTATACGGGAACGGTATTATTAAAATTAAAACCGTATATTTTTGGATGGAAAATTACGGGCGAAAAAAACAATTAATTTTAAGTATTACGGAAATAAAAAAACAAAAATATAATTTTAAAAACTTTTTAATTTAAAAAAACCAACCTTAAAATAAATTGGATAATTGGCCAAATTTAATGGGAAAAATACCTAATTATTAAACGATTTACAATATATAAACATTTATATAAAAAATATAAAATACGGATAAATTAAACGAAACAAATGGCGTATTTACGAAAAGGACGACCAAACCTGGAATTAATATTGGAAAAAAAACTATAATCCACGAACCAAAACCGATCCAATTATATAATATTAAATATAAACGAATAAACCAAAAACGGCAAAGTCCCGAAGAAATGCCAGATTTACACGCGATTATTTAACCAAAAACTCGAAACCGGATTACCCGAATATAATTTATTCGACCACGAAATGCTATTTAAAAAAAACCCAACCAAAATTCCATAAAATATACGGTTTTAACCCCATATAAATGGAGGTATTAAACGAATACTTTGCAAAAAACTTTAAAAAAATTATATTAAACCATTAACATTACCAGCAAAATACCCGATTTTTTTCGTACTAAAAAAAAACGGAAAATTAGAATTATACGTGGATTATAAATAATTAAACGACAATAGTATTAAAAATTATTACCCATTCCCACTAATAAAAAAATTACGAAATATATTTTAGTAAATATAATGGTTTCTAATATTAAATTTTAAAAAAACATATATTTTAATCCGTATAAAAAAAGGCGAATAATGGAAAACCGCGTTTCGTACCAAACGAGGATATTACCAGTACCTGGTAATGCTTTTTAATTTTACGAACGTTTTAACAATTTTCCAAATTATAATTAACCACGTTTTTAAAAAATGTTTAAACATTTTCGTTATTATTTATTTGGATAATTCTTTTTTTCCAAAACGTTGGAAAAATATAAAAAACAAGTTTATACGGTTTTACAAAAATTGCAAAACGTTAAATTTTTAATTAAACCAAAAAAATGTTCTTTTTATAATAAACAGATTAATTTTTTAAAATATGTTATTATTCATGGAAAAATTAAAATGGAAAAATTAAAAATTTAAATAATAAAAAAATCGTTTTAACCACAAAACGTAAAAAACGGTCGAACGTTCCTTGGATTCGTAAATTTTTACAAAAGATTTATTAAGAAATATTGCGCGATTATTATTCTTTTAACCAATATAATTAAAAAGGATTTAAAATTCCAATAAACGGAATAAATATAATAGGCTTTCGAACAATTACGAAACGCTATAATTAAAAAACCAATTTTTAAAATACCAAACCCAACAATATTTTTCGAAATTAAAACCGACGTATCCAATTATACGATCGGAGGATAATTTAACCAACGAAACGAAAAAAACTTGCATTTTTGCGTTTTTTTTTGTAAAAATAATATAAATTAAAATTTAATTACCAAATATACGATAAAAAATTTATAATTATTATCCGAATATTCGAAAAATGGAAACCCCAATTATCCGGAATTAAATACGAGGTGTTAATTTATACGGACCATAAAAACCTAACCTATTCTACCATTAATAAAATATTAAATAAAAGATAAGTTAAATAGTTAAATTCCTATTAAAATTCCATTTCAAAATTATATACCGGAAAAAAATAAAAAACTTCAAAATTAACGCCTTTAATTAAAAATCAAATATTACGATTAAAATATTGCGGTAACCTGTTTTTATAATAGAATATAATAAGTTAAAGTAATTAAACGTTTAATTGGGTAATTAGGTATTTTTAATAATTGGGGTGAAATTATAATCGGTTTTAAGTAAATATTAAAATTAATTGGAATTTAATTGCTGTTAAACAATTTTAAAATCGAATTTATTTATATAATAACGAGCGTATTTTATATAAATTATATTCCGAATGTAATTATTTTTATATAAATAATTATAATTATTTTGGGGTAATTACAACGGGGTTAATTACTTTTTTGGTAATAATTGTAATTATTTTCGTTTTGGTGATCGGGTTAGGGCTTTTTATTTTTTTATTACGTAATTTTATACTCCCATTTTTTATTTTTGGTCCGTAATTTTCGGCGGTTTTAATTTGGGTTCCCGACATTTTTTCTTTTTTTACCCAATCGTATCGGTACCAACCCTAGTCGTAATATTAAATTTCCTTTCCCAAAACCAAACCCCCTGGCCGTATAAATAAATCGTTCCCCTAATATTTTTTCCTAAAAACTTTTTCGTTTTTTTTTTATTAACCGCGATATCGTTTCGAATTAAAAAACGGTCGCAATTTATTCGTTTTATTTCCACGTTTTCCGTTCGCCGCGAACGTTTGGTTAAAATTATTATTTTCGAGGGTTTCGAAATTATATCGTGTTTTTATTATAAAACCCGTGGTTATTCGTATCGTATAATTTTATCAAATTTTCGATGTAATAAATATGTCCGTCGCGGTCGGAAATGCGACGTTATTTCCGATTTTATTACCAATTATAAATGGTTTTTTTTGCGCGTAAAATTTGCTTTTATTATTTAATTTATTTTCGCAATGGGTCGATTAAATTAAAAAAAAAAAGTTGGGATTACAAAAATTTAAAATTAAAAACGATATTTTCCGTATGTAATAAAAAACTGCGCGTTTACAGCGAAAATCGTCCGAAAAATTTAATCGGTTATTATAATTGCGCAAATAAAACCGCTTTTTCTGATTTCGCAGCGAAATTAAAATTGTTCGTTTAAATATTAAATTATCGGTGGAAAATATTGTGGAAAAAAATTGTTTGGGGGTTAACGAACTGTTTTTCGACGGTTTTTCCGAATTGGGTTTGGTTCCGGAATTACGTTTTTTAAATTATATTAATATTATTAATTGGTTTTCGGTATTGGGTATTAATTTATAAAATTGGGTTTTTGCAAATTTAATTTTTAAAAATGGTAAATAATGTTTTTTTAAGTCGTCCTTTTTTGGTTAGTTTGTTTACAATTTTAATTTTCGGTAATATTAACGGAATGGTTTTTGGCAATTTTGAAAATGGTTAAAAAATTCCCAAATGTTTTTTTCGTATTTATAATTGTTCGTAAACTCGTAAATTTACGTAATGTATCCGTGGTAAATTTATTTATATGGTGAAAACGCTATACCTTTATTATTTGGGTATATTCGGTTTATTTTTTATTTAAATCGTGCGATTATAATTTAACGTTTACCGCCGGGTAAAAAGTTTTCGTGCGGCCCGTATTCCCTGTTTAATTACCCGGTCGCCGGAGCCGCAACCCCGGCCCGTGTTAATTTTTTTCCTTACGCGCGCGCGAATAAAGCTATTCCAATATTGGCAATTTTTTTTTTTTGGCACGCGCGTATAATTCCCTTATATTTGGCAAAAAGGATAAATTTTACAAATGTTAAATTTGCGGTATTCGTCGTTTTTTTTGGGGTATAAATAAACGCCCATTACGTTATAAGGTTTCCGGTTTTATTATATAAAAAGTAACGGTTGGGATATTAAATAGGGAGAATTGTAACGGATTCGTGCTGAATGCACGTATCACATGACGTGTTAGAACGACGGGGACACACGTGACCCTCCCTTATATAAACACCCTCCCAGCACGAACAAACAACGGTCTTACACCTTTACCCTTCAGCTTTAATAATAACTCCATTTGGGAACCCAACAGTTGCAGGGCCGTTGGCCTACCCCTTTACATTTATTAAAGCTCGTTTCCCTCTTTCGATCACTTATGAGTTCACCACCAACAGCTGAGGGCACCGCCCCAACAACGGGGATCGCCCTCCAAGAAATGTGGCGGACAATTAACGAATTACAAGAAAGAATCCAATTCCTTTAATCAGGCGTCCCAATGGCGTCAGCCGCGGCCGAGGCCCTCCAAGCCGCGTTACCGCCTCGACGGAAACCCCTTCGGGACCCCCCATCGTACGACGGCTCACCAGCGTCATTCACGGCCTGGCGTTGCGCCATGGAATACAAGTTACGGCGGGACGCGGATTTTATCGGCAACCACCGAAACCAGTACGAGTATTTTTGGGCAAGCTTGGAACTTACCGTCCAGAAAATCGTCCGTTCCTATTACGAGGTCGGCGGTAAAAATGGGGTTTACAGTTACGTTAATTTCCTGGAATATTTGGAACGTATATACGATAACCCCTATAAACGTGCCCAGGCCTTCGCCGAATTCGAATCGCTGAAAATGAAACCAGGCCAATCTTTCGCCCAGTTCATTACGATCTTCGAAAGGATTTTAGCAACGGCGGGCGGGCTCTCCTGGTCGGACGAAGTGCGGACAAATTTCCTGCGCTTTAGGGTTTCGGCCCGAATCAAGGAAGCATGCGTGGGACGGGGTACCGCAAATGGCTCGTACCTCGACGCGGTGGCAATTTATCGCCAAGTGGCCCAGGATTTGGAGGCCTTCGATTTGGAAAAACGGTATGGCCAACACCGCACCCAAGCAACCACGACCCCGAGGCCTGCAGACGACGGGGACACCCCAATAACGGGCGTTAACGCCTTGGGGACAGGCAGGCATAATCTGCCCAAAGGCAGGCGCCGGCACGGACGCTCTCCGGCTCCAGCGACGACGGGGGGCGAGGCAAGACAGCGCGCCCCCTGGGTTTCACAGGAGGAATACCAGCGGCGGCGCGAATCAGGGGCGTGCCTCCGTTGCGGGGACGCCACTCACCAGGTGGCAGATTGCAGGCTCGCAGCGGCATTACGCCCGAGCACGACGGTTGCCGCGATGTTACCTAAAGACCCTTAATAGGGAAACGAATAATCCCTGATACGAGATTTAGTCAGGGGTTCAAGCCGGGTAACATAAAGAAGATGGGAGCCGCAAAGGCGGTAGGGATAGTAACCGACGGCGGCGAGGAAGAGATTTACCAGACCATGGATGGTTCACCTTTCCTTATCCCCGTTCTCTTAGATAATTCACAATTCGTTAATGCATAAGTGGATTTAGGTTGCGAGTGTTACGCGGCGATGAGCGAGAGATGCGCGGCTCGGTTGCGGGTCGACAGGTTTCCGTTGCCCACCCCGCGTCAGTTGGGCACCGCATTGGGTCGCGCGTCCCCAATGATACGGGAAATTGCGAGATGCGAAATGGACGTGGATGGGTGGGTAACGCCGATGTTATTCTATATTATCCCGGGTCTATCCCGGGACGTGATACTGGGCCTCCCCTGGATGACACATAGAGGGATTTCTTTCGAGGCCGACCATAGCAGGTTCCGTGTCGGGGCAGTAAGGGGAATGTTGGTCCGCGAGTTATCGGCGCGACGGACTTAAGATAAACCCACCGTGGTTATCGGCAACGTGTTTTTGGCGGCCTGCAGGAGGGCAAAGCGGAATACCCCCGGACAAATGGAATTTGCAGCGATCTCTTTACGCGAAATGGCCCAGGTCCTGAAAATAAGTGCCACCACCACGGGTGATTCCGGACCGACCGAACTACCTAGGGAGTTGGCCGGTTTCGAGGACCTGTTCGACCAAACCAAGGCGTCCGGATTCCCCCCACATAGGGGGCAGTTTGACCACCATATCCAATTACGAAAGGACGACCAAGGGCGCATCCCGGCGCTGCCCTGGGGACGGTTATACCATATGCCCAAGGACCAACTATTGGAATTACGGAAATAGCTGGTGGACATGATGGATAAGGGCTGGATCCGAGCAAACTTCTCCTCAGCGGCGGCACCAATGTTAATGGTCCGCAAGGCGTCGGAAGGGTGGCGCCTCTGCGTCGACTACCGGGCACTTAATAGCATTACGATGCAGGACCGCTACCCGTTACCACTGATTAAAAAAACAATCCGCTCCCTAGTAGGAGCCAGATGGTTTACAAAGGTGGACGTGCGCGCCGCCTTTCACAAAATAAGGATGGCAGAAGGCGACGAACACCTGACGGCGTTCCGGACACGGTTCGGGCTTTTCGAGTGGCTGGTGTGCCCTTTTGGCCTAGCCGGGGCACCCGCAACCTTCCAACGCTACGTTAACGGGGTATTGGGAACCACCTTGGGCGATTTCACGTCGGCGTACCTGGACGATATATTAATTTATTCGTCAGGTTTTAAAGACGACCATTGGCGGAAGGTCCGCCTAACCCTCCAAAAGCTGAACGACGCCGGATTAAATTTGGACCTAAAAAAAAACGCATTCGCGGTGAAAGAGGTGAAATACCTGGGATTTATCATTAAAGCAGGAGAAGGGACCCAAGCGGACCCGGAAAAAATCCGAACGATACGGGAGTGGGAGGCACCCACCCGGCTAAGGGGCCTGCGAGGGTTTCTAGGGTTCGCCAACTTTTACCGAGATTTTATTCAGAACTATTCCGCCTTAACCGAGCCATTATTATCGTTAATAAGGAAGGGGACACTTTTCCGTTGGACCCCAAAGATTAATGACGCATTCGAGAAATTAAAGAAGGCCTTTCTCCAAACCCCAGTCCTCGCCCAATGGGACGACGTGGCAAAAATTAAAGTCGAAACGGATTGTTCCGGTTCGGCCTTGGGCGGCTGCCTGTCCCAAAAAGGGGCGGACGGGTTATGGAGACCAGTGGCCTTCCACTCGGCGAAACTATCCCCAGTACAAAGGAATTACACGATCCACGATAAGGAACTTTTGGCGGTAGTAATATGCCTGAAAGCCTGGGACGCAGAATTGCGAAGTGTCCGCCAACCGTTCCTAATTTTAACGGACCACAAGGTATTGGAATATTTTTCCAAACCAAGAGAGGTATCCGAGAGGCAAATGCGGTGGGCAGAGACACTCGCCAAGTTCCATTACCACCTCCGCTTCCGTCCTGGGCGATTAGCGACAGTCCCCGACGCGCTTACCAGGAGAGAGCAGGACGAGTGTCACGAGCCAAGGCTGACCACCGTACTACGCCCCTCCCACCCGGTGACGACACTGGCACCGAGCCAGACCAGCCCCCGGATCCAAACCAATATATTACCCACCACCCCGTTCCCACAGCCGCACCTGGCCGCCCTTTGGCAAGAAGCGCTGCGGGAGGACCACACATACCACGTACGCTTAGAGGCGGTTAGTAGCGACGCGCGACGTTTCCCCCCAGAAGCCGAGACGAGGGCGCAGATTGCGGACTGCGCGGTCAGCGCGTTGGGCACACTCTTATACCGGGGACGCCTATGGTTACCAAGCTGGGAACCCCTGACCACCGCTGTCCTCCAAAGGACCCATGAGTCCCCCATCGTGGGCCATACAGGCCGGGATAACACCTTCGCCGTTTTGGCAAGGGATTACCACTGGGACGGGATGGCAGAACACGTAAGGCGATTCGTCCGCAATTGTGATATATGCCGAAAGTCGAAACCTTCCCGACGCCTTCGACAAGGGTTGTTACAACCCTTACCAGCGCCGGACAGGTATTGGAAACAAATTTCCATAGACTTCATGACGGACCTACCCGGACACGACGAGGCCGCCCCCCGGTATTTGATGGTTATAACCGACAGACTGTCCAAGTACGTACAGCTAGAGGCAATGCATTCGATGAGGGCAGAGGACTGCGCAATCAGGTTCAAAACGGCATGGTGGCGATTCCGGGGCTTTCCCGACCAAATTATCTTAGACAGGGGGTTAGATTGGGTGGGCGAATTCTGGACGGAGCTATGTAGATAAACAGGGATCCAACAACTGCTTTTTACAGCATACCACCCCGAGACCGATGGCGGTACAGAACGAGCGAACCAGGAGGTGCAATATTACCTACGAGCCTACGTGGCGTTCGACCAAGGGGACTGGCCCGAGCACTTGGACGCAGCCCAATTGGCCCTTAATAACAGGAACTCCTCAATCACGGGTACCAGCCCGAATAAACTGCTACTGGGGTTCGACATCGAGGCCACCCCGCTCCGGCAACCCCCGTCGCCCGCTCCCTCCACGAGCCCAAGGGGGCGCGCGACCCATTTTATCGAGCACCTACGCCAGGGCACGGACATCGCCCAGGCTGCCATAGCATACATGCAACAACGACAAGAGGCTGGGGCGAACTCGTCTCGGCGCCCAGCAGAAGTATTTAAAGTAGGCGACGAGGTATACCTTAACCTCCGCAACATACGCAGCAACCGCCCGTGCCGCAAGCTCGACTACGTCTATGGGAAATACACAGTGACCGCGGTACCCACGCCACTAACAGTCACGTTAAACGTACCGGGGGGCATTCACCCGACCTTCCACGTGGAGCTGGTCGAGCACGCAGCTACCGACCCGCTCCCCTCTCAATCACGCACCGATGTTAGGCCGGGGCCGGTGATAACGGCGGACGAGGAAGGGGAGAATAGGGAAGACGAATGGGAAGTGGAGGAGATTCTGTCCGCAAAGAACCGCAGGGGGAGGGGCCACGGCCGCATGGTACTGGTTAAATGGGTAGGCTACGATAATCCCACATGGGAACCCCTAGAACACCTCGAAGGCGCACAGGCCATTGACCGATTCGAGGCACAATGGGGCGACATACACACAAACAACGGTCCGGGGGGTGGACGATCCCGACAGACCACCATGAGGGGCCAGAGGGCCCAAAGGCACACCCATAATACTAGGGCCACGCGGATTGCGCGCCTCGCAGCACAGGCATCAGGAAGGACAAGAAAAACTTTAAGCCCCTGGCGGGGCGAACACATGTCATATTGGCCCGAAGGCCGGGGAGAGTCCCCCACTAAAAACTGGCGCCGACACGTTAGCGCGGCGGAACAAAAGTTAGAGGAGGGCGGGACTTACTTCGAGGTAGTTTATGCCCTGGGCGAACCCACGGGCAAGCTGCTGCGTGGCTTTGTTACCACCACCACTGCCATGAATGACAGCCATGCTGCCACCACCACGGTCACCGCCCGAAGCGGTTACGTTCTCGGCATCGCGCAAGCGATGGTACTCCCTTAGATACGCCGCGCGAGCGACGTGAAACTCGTCCGTCATGCGGACGCGACGGCCCGACTTCACAATGCGGCCTCCCTTTTTCTCGCAGGGCACAGCAGCGGCGGCGATGTGCTGATTGCGATGCATAGTTCTTTGCAGCTCACGAAGTCTGCGGCGGAGGAGCGGGTTCTTGGCGTGCAGGGACTCTCCATGGTCGCAGGCCGATTTTTTGCCTTTGCGGCATTTGTTACAAGCCGTGCCGTCAGGGCGGGGGGCGCAATCGAGGACACCAGTAATTTTCGCCGCGTTGATGCATGGGAGACAGGGCGGAAGTTGCTGCTCAGGCGCAGCAAGCGACTCGTCGCTGGAATCACCCTTAACGACGATTGCGCCCATGGCGCGGCGGGGTTTCTGCACGACATGTCAGCGGGGAAAGGCAGGCGGAGGGGGAATACCGGTGCGAACTTACTGCGGGAGTATTGGGGTCGTTGTGGCCACCCGACAGACCGAAGGGACGTTGAGGGGGCTTGCCCCCTCCTCCAGAAGCACCGGTCATCGTGCCACTCGACCTGGCAGCAAACATGGCGCGACAAGAACAGACGGCGGCACAACAACGGATGCAGGCGAAAAACGCACAGAAGATGGGCAGGAGTGAGATCAAGGCCGAGGAGAGAGCTGATGACGAGCCAGAGAATGAGTTGCGAGAAACGAAGCGTGGCGGCGAGGTTGCGCGAAGATGAAAGGTCGTGATTCAGAAAAAAGAGAGAGGTGGTGGAGGAGAAGTTGACCGAGAAAGAAACGAGAGCGCGGAGAAAATAAGTAGGGTGAAAAATTTGCTCGCAGTTGCAACAACAAACAAAGGGTGCGAGGAAAAACAAACAGCGGGCGGGCAGACAAAGAAACCTGCTCACCACCAAACCGCAAGCGGGGCGACAAAGGGGAGTCCGCGCCCCGGGCCAACCCAGGGCGCGCCCAGGCATGACCGCGGACTGAAGGCAAGGTGAGGACGAAGTGAGGACAAAGTGAGAACGGAGTGAAAAGGGGACAGGAGGGGTTTATAAAAGAGGAAGGCACGCGAGGAGGGAGCGGGTGGGGAGCACGGACCACGGTCCCAACCAGCACCATAGGAATGATAGCCCAGATGATTGGGCGAAGCCGGCTGACATAGCATCGAGGTAAGAAAGGAGGCAACACGGACCACGGAGCGCGACACCCTGGGCCCGGGCCGACCCGCCCCGTTTAAAGAGGGCGCCCAAGGAGGCTATGTAACGGATTCGTGCTGAATGCACGTATCACATGACGTGTTAGAACGACGGGGACACACGTGACCCTCCCTTATATAAACACCCTCCCAGCACGAACAAACAACGGTCTTACACCTTTACCCTTCAGCTTTAATAATAACTCCATTTGGGAACCCAACAGTTGCAGGGCCGTTGGCCTACCCCTTCACAAGAATAATATAAATGGGATGATATTTCCAAATAATCCCGTAACCGCGCGTGCGCGCGTATATTTTATTTTCCCTGCCGTAAATTACGGTTATTTGCCTTTCGTTATTATCCGTTATACGTTTAATTAATAATTCGTAATTTACTTTGTATTGGTTATTATTATTGCGCATTTTTTTTAATTAAAAAGGTGATTTATTTTTTATTGTTAACGAATTTTTGTTATATAGCGCGTGTAATTAGTCGGTTAATCGAGGTGATCTACCTTTTTTCGATTTATATTAACGACTTTTTTTTCGATTTAACCTTTAATTATTTTCTTTTTCCGCCTTATTTTTATTAATTTTTATTAATAATCGGTCGCACGTTTAATTTTTCCTTATTATTAATAATTTTCACTTTTTCTTTTTCGATTTTTCGTTATTAATCTTTTGCGCGCGCGTTTTTAAATCGTCATTATATTTTTCGTTCCTGTTGGCCCTATTATTTCGATTGTCGATTTTATTACCGGTCCCATCGTCGTGCGTAAAACCCAAAATAAAATTTGGATTATTTTGCCTATTCCGTCCGTAAATAATCCGTTTTTTTCCGCAATTTTGCCATTAATATAAATGTTTTCTGGTTTTTTTTTATCGCGCGTTTAAATTAACATTACATTTTATAAAATTTTAAACGCGCGTTCGCCGTTTTACCGTCGCGCGATATCGAAATTAAAATTATTACCGGTTTGGTTAAAAAAATCCGGTATTTGTTTACGACCATTATTCGTCGCGAAAAATATTTCCGCGCTGTTTTAATGTTATCGCGCGGTCGTATTATTATCCGTTATTTTTTTAAATGCGGTAATTCCAACGTTTTTCCCAAATTCCAATATTGCGTACGCCTCCCTTTTTACCATAACGGCGTTTATATTAAATACGTTTGGTAAAATCGTGGTGTTTAATGCTCGTATTATAATGTTGGTAACGTCCCTCCGGCCGGGTTTAATAGCGGTAATTCGCACGGCGGTTTACATTATAACGGTTCGCACCACGGCGGGTTTTTAATATAACGGTTTTTAATATAATAATTCCCAATATAACGGCTTTTAATATGGCGGTTTTTAATATAATGGTCGTGCGTTCGGTTTTATTAATATGCCCATTTACTTGGAATAATTATCGCGGGCGGGCGATTTTTTTATTTTTGGGGGATTTGGGGTTTGTTTTTCTTTTTTTTTAATGGGTTTTTGCTATGTTTTTATTACGCGCGTTTGCGTACGTTAGATCTTTTTTTACTAAATACAAATAAATTTTCTTTTTTTTTTGTTTTGTAATATTTTAATATGGTTGCCCAATCGAACGTTTTTCGATATAACCCTCGATCCTAACCCTTGCTTTATTAGTCGAAATTAATTTGGTAAATGCGTCGTTAGGGTCCTTTTTCGTTATAATATTAATTGGGTTATTACGTCCGTTTATCCAGTAAATTTTTATTATTTCCCTAATTTCGTACAATTCGCGTAACGATATTACACTTATTATTATTTTTTTTTATCGTGCTGTTTAATTTTATTAAACAGTCGTACAGGGATTTGGAATTTGTGCAAACAATAGTTTGGATATATAATTATCCCAAAATTTTTGCTATACGCGCGATCGTTATTGCAAACACAAAACCATAATCGAATCCTGTGAATATACCGTATAATTCGTTTATTAATACGCTTTTTGTCATTTTTTTACATTTGGTGGAGGATTAATGCACGATATTACCCTGCAATTGGAATTGTTTTTTATTACGCGCGATTTTTTCCCCCAATATTATAATATAACCCAATTGTGAAATTATATTTTTATTATTGGCGAACGATTTATTTGTAAAAATGTATAATTTCGCGCGTTCCAGGTTAATAGACAGGTATATAAATCCTTTATTCGGGTTTTCCATTTGCCATACCAACCGTTTATTTAAAACGGTAATCGCTTTTTTGGTTAGTTGTTAATTATTTTAAATTATAATTAATAAATTATACGTAATTTTTGGTTAATAAATAATAACAACGTATATTTTTTTGGCTCGTTGTGCGATAAATTGTTATATTGTATTTGGTGTTTTGTGGTCGACGAATTTAAATTGTGTTAATTATCCTTTTTGGGTAATGCGTACGTTTTCCCCTTGTAATTGGATTTTGTATCCGTTAAATTTTCAATAATTATCGTATGTAAAAAAACTTTTTTTTTTGTTGAAAATCCTATTACGTGTAATATTCTTTTTCCAAGGTTGAAAAAACTGGGGTTGCAATAATAAACGTGTCGTTTATTTATATATTTATAATCCCAAAACAGTTTTAATTTCCCGTTATATATAATAAATATAGGTCGTACGATAATGGTTTTATTTTTAGGGCGTTACGGTGGTGCGCATAATATATTTTTTACCAATATATACCTAATTTTATTAATCCATATAACAATTTTTTAATTTATAACACCGTATTAATTGGGTAACGATGGCGAATTTGTTTTAATAATTATATAATAACCGTACGGTATAGGAAATTTTCGGATTATATATATATTTGTATAATATTCCGCAATTTAAAATTTATATTTAATCGCGCAATTAACCCGGTTTTAATCGTTAATAATAATTTTTGGTTTATACGTTGGATAATTAGCGTTTACGTTAATAATTTTTCCTTTTCCGGGTCGTTATAATTTTATAGCATTATTTTGGATTTTTTATATAATTGCGCGGAGGTTTGTTTTTTAATTTTTCGTATTAATTTTATTTTCCATATCCGGTTTTTATGGAGGGTTGGGTCGTATTTTATTATTTCGATCGCATTTTTTATTATTAGGCTGTCGACCTTTTGGTCGTCCGCTATTTCGAACGGCGGTCCGGGTATATTAATTTTATTTTTGGCTCGTAATGCGATAATTAAATCCCACGTTGTTTTTTTTTTTATAACGTACGCCTCGCTTTATAATAATTAAATTTTAATTTTTTTTTTTTGCAAAATTCGATTTAGGTCCGTTTGGGTTTATGGTCTATTATGCGCGTCCGGGTCCGGGTTTGGTTAATTTTGCGGTCCGTCCCGTTTCGCGTTAAATTGGTTTTAAACCTTATCCCGGTTTAAATTAATTTGGTTTTGTTTTTTTTCCCCGTCCGGGTCGTGCGGTTTTTATATTTTATCCCGGTCCATATCCGTTTGGTTTTGCGGTTTGTCCCGGTCCGGGTTAATTTGGTTTTACGGCGTTTTTTCGTTTGCGTCGTGCGGTTTTTATATTTCGGTTGGATCGCAGTGGAACGGTTTGCAATACGTCGTACGGAAAGTTTTTGGGATATTATTAATGGTTATTATAATGTTAATTTAATCCATAATTTGGATTTGGTACGGTTTTTGCCATTTTTTCCTTTTTTTCCATATTAACATTTCGTTTTCCAACGTTATATCCATTATTTTTTACGTACGCGGTCCGTTTTTTATATTTAACGCGCAGTTAATAATTATTTCCGCACGATATTTGGCCAATGCTTTTGTTATTTGGGATATCGCCATTACGTATTACGCGATAATTGTTAATAATGTTAATTTTTCGTTAATTTTGGGGTACGCACCGAATATTAATAAAATTGGAATTAATCCGTTTGGCCCGGTTATATCGTTTAAGGTTTTTATTATTATTTGCAAAATGGTTTTTTTATCCGCATTATTTTTTAATTTTTGGAATAGGATGTCGAACGCACGTCGTAACGGGGCGTGCGCGCGTTTTATTTTTCCTAATACCCAATATACCTTTGTAAGCATTTTTTTGCACGTAATTTCTATTATTTTGGCGTTATTATGGAATTTTTCCGATATAAAATTTTTTTTTGGGTCGTGCGTAATAATATTTGGTGGACCGAGGTAAATATGGATTTAAATCCTGTATAATGCGTTTTAAATCGTGTGGGCCGGTATATTTTTAAAAAAATATTGCTGTTTGGAATTTAATTATATTATTAATAATATATAATATTAATTTACCGTCCAATTATAATATATCCATTATAATTTTATAATTAAATTCGCATTTGTTTTTAATGGAAAATTTGAATTTTTGGGGAATTGGGTCGTACGTTTAATATTAATGGCAAATTTTGGTTATTTTTTCCAATATATTTTATCGCACGTTTCGGTGGCCTGTTTTTTGTAAAAGTTTGTATAATTTTTCCGTGCGAAAATGTGCAAACCTTTTATAAAATTTTCGAAATTTTTGCTCGGTAAAAAATATTACCGCCTTCGTGCGATTAATATTAAAAAATGGGTATCCCTATTTTTTTACCATTGGTATTTTAATACCGTTTTTACGTACGATAACGTTTTTAACATTGTTAAAATACGCCTTTAATTTATTTACGTCGTGCAAATAAAAAAGGAATTATATTTGTACGTGTTACGATTAAAGTATCGGGGTAACCTGTTTTTATGGTAAGTTACAATGGGTTAAAGCAATTAAACGTTTAACTGGGTAATTTGATATTTTTAACGATTGGGGTAAAATTATAATCGGTTTTAAGTAAATATTAAGGTTAATTAAAATTTAATTGCTGTTAAACAATCCTAAAATCGAATTTATTTATATGGTAATAAATGCGTTTTATATAAATTATGGTCCTAATCGCGATGTGTTTAATATGTTCCATAACCGATATATTATTTGTTTTATTATATTTAATATGCGATATATTAATTATATCCCTTTTTTAGCGATTACGTAATATTACGTATCCCTTCCTTTATATAATCCGGTTTTTACCGGTCGGTAATTTTTTTGGATAAATGTTGTTAAAAGGGGTGTAACCCCACCTGGCCTTTTTGGTACCGGCCTAATTATTTGGTCGTAATATTAGGTTCTTTTTTGGCCAAATCCCTTTGGCTTTAAATAGTTTGTATTTTCCTAATTTTTGTTTTTGGTTTTTGGTTTTTTTTTTGTTAATTTTTTTGCGCCATGTTTAACCGAATTAACAAATTTCGCGGTCGTTTTTTTACCGTTCGTCGCAACGATTTGCTTTTTATGCTCCTTTTTTGGGCGGTTAAAATACCTTTTTATTTTGTTTACGAGTCGCAAAGGATTGCGAAATGCGCTATATCGCTTCGGGATTTTTTTCGTTGTGTCGAATATGTTCGTTTGGGTCGTTCGCGATACGACGTTATAGGTGTTTTCCGGAAATAGTTGTACAAAATCGTGGTTTAATATTCGAAATTTAAATTTAAATTAAAAACGGCGGAGGAAAAAGTTTTTCGCCTGCGAAAATAAAAAATAAATGTGATTCGAAAAAATAATAAAAACGGTCCGTCGGGGTATTAATAATTTGGAAAAATTGGATTGGGTGAAACGTGAAAAAATAAAGCAAAAAAAGCGGCGGCGGTTAACCGAGGTTTTTTTTAAAATGTTTTTGGAATCGTTTTTTCCGGGTTTTAATTTTGTTTGGAATTTAATTTTCCCGATGGGTTTCCTAAATTTTTTTTTTTGTTAAATAAGATAAATATTTTTACGTAATATTTAATTGGTAAATCCGTTTTGGTTATATATTTTAATTCGTGGTATATATTAATTATTTTGCTCGTAGGTTCGTCGGGTGGTATTATTTCGAATCCTAATTAATCCCTAATTTTGGGAAATGGTAAATGGTGTTTTTTTGGGTCGTCCTTTTTTTTTAGTTAATTTGTCCGCAAATCCAATTTCTAATAATATTGGCGGAGTGGTCTTTGGCAATTTTAAAAATGGTTAAAAAATTCCCAAATGTTTTTTTCGTGTTTATAATTTTCCCATTTAATAAGGTATTTTGTTTTGCCGTGGTTACGTTTGTGGTCGAATATTCGTTTTATTTCGTAGGTTTTTTATACGTTAATTTCGATTATTTTTCGTGTATTAGTGCCGTATAATATTAATTCCAATAATAATATATAAAATGTTGGATAAATTTTTATAATGTTTAATAACGATAATTAATAATTGGTATCGTTAATTTTTTTGTCAATTTTAAAAAATCCAAACTTTTTAAAATTTAATTTGTTATTTGGTCGTTGTATTTTAATATTACGTCGAATAAAATAAACGTTATTTCCCTTTTTAAAGGATGGTCCTTTTATCCGATGTTAATTGGCGTATTTTATTATTTTTTTTCGTACGAATTTTAATTCCTGTTGGAGTTTTTCGTGCAATTATCGTAATTCGTTTATTTGTTTATCGGTTCGTAATACCGTGGTGGTCGTTTTGGGTTTTCCGTATATTATAGGGTTAAATCCGTAATTGGCGTAAAACGGGGTTGTTTTGGTATTTTCGTTTTTTAAATTATTATAAGCGAATTATATTGTAGGTAATAATCGTATCTAATCGTTTTATTTATGGTTTACGTAATATTTTAAATATTGTTCGAATGTTTGGTTGGCTCGTTTTATTTGTCCGTTTATTTGGGGGTGAAATGCTGTCGATAATTGGTAATTGGTTCCTAATTATTCCATTAATAATTTCCAAAATTTTAATGTGAAAAATTTATTTTTATCGGTAACGATATTTTTTAATAATCCGTAATTATTAATAATTATTCGTAAAAATGTATAGGCGATTTTTTCGGTATTGTTACTTTTTTTATATAATAAAAAATAGGCATATTTGGTAAATTTATCCATTATAACCAATATTTTGTCGTATTTGGTTCGTGTAAATGGTTTTTTTAAAAATGGTAATTTAACGATAAAATCCATGGTAATGGTTTGCCAGGTTTTATTAGGGGTTGGTAATGGTTGTAATAATTTATAAGGTTTATATTTTGCGGATTTGCTTTTAGCACAAAATTCGCAATTTTTAATGGTTTTTCGGACTTTTTATTTTATTTTTTTAAAATTGTGGTGCTGTTTTAACCGTTTCCATATTTTGGAAATTGTTTGGTGTCCGTGGGCTTTATTTTTGTGGATTTTCCGTATTTTTTTAATATAATTATTATATTTATTATTATAAAATTTCGGTATATTGGTAAAAGGTTTCCGTTTTTATTTGTCGTGAAAACAACCCGTGTTTTTTTTGGTATTATATTTTCGTGGTTTGGTTTTCGGTTAAAAGCGTCGGTTTTACCGTTTTTTGTTTTTTTTCCGATATACAATTTTAAAATAGAATTTTAATAGGAATTTTAACCATATAATTTGTCGTTTATTTAATATTTTATTAATGGTAAAATAAATTAGGTTTTTATAATCCGTGTAAATTAACATTTCGTGTTTAATTCCGGATAATTGGGGTTTTTATTTTTTAAATATTTGGATAATAATTATTAATTTTTTATCGTATATTTGGTAATTAAATTTTGGTTTATATAATTTTTGTAAAAAAAGGCGTAAAAATGCAATTTTTTTTTATTTCGCTGGTTAAATTATTTTCCGATCGCATAATTGGATACGTCGGTTTCGATTTCGAAAAATTTCGTTGGGTTTGGTATTTTAAAAATTGGTTTTCGTATTATTACGTTTCGTAATTGTTCGAAAATTTGTTATATCCGTTCCGTCCATTGGAATTTTAAATTCTTTTTGGTTATATTGGTTAAAAGGGTGACGATCGCACCGTAATTTTTAATAAATCGTTTGTTAAAGTTCACGAATCCGAAAAAAGTTCGAACGTCCTTTACGTTTTATAATTAAAACCATTTTTTTATTATTTGGATTTTTAATTTTTCCATCCTAATTTTTCCAAAAGCGATAATATATTTTAAAAAATTAATTAATTTATTATAAAAAAGGCATTTCTCCTGTTTAATTAAAAGTTTAACGTTTTACAATTTTCGTAAAACCGTGTAAACGTGCTTTTTATATTTTTCCAACGTTTTGGAAAAAATAAAAATATCGTTTAAACAAATAACGACGAAAATATTTAAACATTTCCTAAAAACGTGGTTAATTATGGTTTGGAAAATTGTTAGGGCGTTGGTAAAACCGAAAAGCATTACAAAATATTTGTAATATTTTCGTTTGGTGCGAAACGCGGTTTTCCATTTTTCGCCTTTTTTATACGGATTAAATTGTATATTATTTTAAAATTTAATATTGTAAACCATTATATTTAATAAAACATGTTTCGTAATTTTTTTATTAACGGGAATTAGTAGCAATTTTTTATAATAATATCGTTTAATTGTTTGTAATCCACGTATAATTATAATTTCCCGTTTTTTTTGGTACGAAAAAAATTGGGTATTTTATTAATAATATTAATGGTTTAATATAACCTTTTTTAAAAACTTTTACAAAATATTTGTTTTGATATTTTTATTTGTGTTAAATTTAAACCGTATATTTTATAAAATTTCGGTTAAATTCTTTTTTTAAATGGTATTTTATAATCGAATGGATTATATTCGGGTAATCCTGTTTCGAGTTTTTGGTTAAATAATCGCGTATAAATTTGGTATTCTTTTGGTATTTTACCATTCCTTGTTTGTTTTTTTATATTTGGTGTTATATAATTGGATCGGTTTTAATTTGTGGATAATTGTTTTTTTTTTAATATCAGTTTCGGGTTTGGTCGTTTTTTTCGTAAATACGCCATTTGTTTTATTTAATTCGTCCGTATTTTATATTTTTTATATAAATCTTTATATGTTATAATTCGTTTAATTATTAAATATTTTTCCCATTAAATTTGGCCGATTATTTAATTTATTTTAAAATTGTTTTTTTTAAACCAACGGATTTTTAAAATTATGTTTTTATTTTTTCTTTCCGTAATATCCAAAATAATTTGTTTTTTTGGTCCGTAATTTTCCATTTAAAAATGTACGGTTTCTATTTCGATAATACCGTTCCCGTATAAAATTGCCTTTTTTCCCACGGTTTGTAATTAATATAATTTTGTTTTATTACCAAAATACCCGTTATTACGTTACGAACTTTAATAATATATAATTATTTTATATTCCATTATAAAAAAATGTTCCTATGGGTTTTTTATCAAATTGTATATTAAAAAATATATATTTGTATTTTATTACCGTATTTTATATAACGTTTATAACTTTTTATTCCGTTTTTATTATCGCCGTTTGGTGTTTTATACCGTTTGGTTATTTTAATTTTTTGGTTTGTTGAATTCGCGTCGTGGGTATTGGTTTTTTTTTTTTTGGGTGCGAAATTGCTCCTCGTTTTAATTCCGTCGAATAAATATTTGGTCGGTATAAGTTTTTTTTATACGTTTGTGGGCGTTTATTTGTTTTTTATTTTCGGGTCCCATATAATTTTGGTTATGGGTGCGGGTATTTGGTATTATTATTTCCGTGCGTATTAATTTTATATTTTGGTTAATATATGGATTTTGCATATATTATTGTTCGTAGACTCGTAAGTCTACGTGATGCATCCGTGGTAGACTTATTTATATGGTGAGAACGCTATACCTTTGTCATTTGGGTATATTCGGTCTATCCTCTATCTAAGTCGTGCGACTACAATTCAACGTTCACCGCCGGGTGAAAAGTCTTCGTGCGGCCCGTGCTCCCTGCTTAGTCACCCGGTCGCCGGAGCCGCAACCCCGGCCCGTGTTAACTCCCTTCCTTGCGCGCGCGCGAGTGAGGCTATTCCAACAATTATAAATATATTCGTATTATGGGAAATTTGGTTGGTTATAATATATTATGGGATATTTATTAATAAATGTAAAAATAATTATTAATTCGTTTCGGAATTTGATTTTAATTTCCCAATTGGGTAATTTTTTAATTATATAAATTTTGTTAATCCCGGTAATTAATCGTTGTCGAGGGAAAAAAATGTGGTAAACCTTTTTATTTAGGTGGATTCCGCAATTATTTCGGAAATATTTGGTCCAAAAAATTTAAAGGTGTTTTGGGTGTTTAAATTAAATATTGGGTGGTTTTTAAACGTAGGGTCCGGGTTTTTTATAGGGTTTTATTTTTATTATATTAAATTATATTTTAGAAATTGGATTAATTGGTTGTTTTGGTATAAACTAATGTGTTTTTTATCATATTTATAAAAATTGTTGGTTTTTTTCGCGTTATAACGGTTTGGAATTATTTTTTTTTCGTCGTTCAAATTTTTTTTTAAAGCGTTATTGGAAAATCTTTTTTTAAATTTTTATTAAATTCCTTTATTAAAAATTAATCGGTTATTTTACTACGGTGGGTTTGTTTTAATACTTCCGTATCGGATTTTTTTAAAACGTTCGAATAAATAAATTCGGGTAACGTGGCGTTTTATCGGTATAAATTAATCGGTGGTTTTATTTTTGTAAATATTTGGTTTCCCATCACCAATATTCGGGTATTTTGTAATTTTTAAAAATACCATCCTACGTTTATTTTAAAATTATTATAAATTATATATTTATCGTCGTAATAGGTAATCCAATTTATTCAATTGTATTAATTAGGTTATGTTTATTAATAATTTGTGGCGTTAAATCCTCGTATTCTTTCGGGTTTATTTTCAAAATTAAAAGTAAAACCGGGGGTGTTATTTTAATTTGCAGGGTAATTTTGGCGATGTGCCCCGTTTTGTCACATTTAAAACATTTGCCACTTTTGGGATTTTTGCGAAATCTTTTATATTATATCGCGTTAAAATTTATAAATCTGTTATACGTTTTATACGAAATGTTATATTAGCAAAATGGTTTGGGGTGTTAATATTTTCCGTCCGGTATTAGTTTATCGCAAAATTAATCCTTACATGTTACTTTTTTCGTATCGTTCCAATTTATTTTCGTATTGTCGGTTATCGATTTTAACCGTTAATTTTACGTATTCGGTTAAAATATCGGGTCGTTTTTTTTTAACAAATTCGTTTTTAATTTTTTTAAATCCCGTGTAAAAACGCGTTATTAAAGCTTTAAAACCCCATGGTAATTTGGCGGTAATTTATCGAAATTTATTGGTATATTTGGATGCCGATTTAATTGGGGTAAAACGCACTAATTTACGTTTAACCGTGCGTTTTTCGTTTGGGTTACCGAATACTCCTTTAAAACATTTTTTACAATTATTATAATTGTCAAAAATGCGGTTAATTTTAATTTTACGATTTTTTTCCTTTTTATGGTCCAAATAATTTCGTAAAATGGGTTCGAACCAGGCGAACGCGTTATTTTTTAAAAACGAGGTTACGTAGGCAATTTTATTTATATCGTTGTCGAAATTATCTTTGTTAAAATGTAAATAAACCCGGGTTCCCGTAAGGAATTCTTATAAATATTTATAATACCGTTTAAAAACCTAAATAAAAAATATTTAACGTTATTTTTATTAATTTGGTTAATTTACTCGGTTATTCGTTTTTAAAATTGTGAATTTTCGGTTTAAAACGTCGCGATTATTTAACGCAAAACGTTAACGTTGGCCGAAACGTTAATGGTAAAAGGGATTTAAAAAATGGTCCTGTTAAAAAATATTATTTCGCCGGTATTATTTGGTATATTTTAAAGCAAAATATTGAACAAAAATAATTAAAGTGTTACGATTAAAATATCGGGGTAATTTGTTTTTATAATAAAATATAATGGGTCAAAATAACGGAGCGTTTAATTGGGTAATTGGGTATTTTTAATAATTAGGGTGAAATTATAATTGTTTTTAAATAAATATTAAGGTTAATTAAAGTTTAATTGCTGTTAAACAATCCTAAAATCGAATTTATTTATATGGTAATAAACGTGTTTTATATAAACTGTGTTTTTAAAGTGATTGTTTTAATTTGTTTAATTTGTAATTTCCAATCGAGGTTTTACAAATTATTCGAAATTATTTTTTTGGCGGTTACGTAAGGTTACGTAATTCCCTTCTTTAAGTAATCGATGTTTTGCCGGTCGGTATTTTTTCTGGGCGAGTGTCGTTAGGAGGGGTGTAACCCCACCTGGCCTTCCTAATACCGGCCCAATTGTCTGGTCGTAATAACAAAACGGCCAATTTTAATACTTTTAACAAAATAATTTCACGTGGACGTTTATTTATACCGAATATGTATATAATAAAACTATAGTTTAATTATCGTTAAAATTGGTAAAAATGCAAACCCGTTTCGATTATAAAATATATTAATATTTATTTAAATTTACCTATCCCGTTATTTAATAGGCTATATCATATAATATTATAACCAAAATTTATAATCGTATATATATAGTATATATTGGCCCCCACGTGCAAAACCTTTTAGATTTTAACCGAAAATAAAAAAAGAATTGAAAAAAACCAAAAATTCTAAAATTTATTAAAAAACCAACCTCCATTTAAAAAACGCCCCTTCCCCCAGACAAATTCCGTGGATTTTAACGTTAAAAATAAAAATTAAATTGCTGTTAATCTGTATATTTATTCCTATACCCAACGTGTAAACCGTTTATTTTTACAATTTTTATTTTAATTAATTATAACGGAGTGTCGGTCGCGGAATTGGCTAAATTACCTCCACTTAAACCGAAAATCTACAAATTGTCTTTAGATTTGAACTACAGTGTTCGTAAACCCGTAAATTTACGTAATACATCCGTGGTAAATTTATTTATATGGTGAAAACGCTATACCTTTATCAATTGGGTATGTTTGGTTTATCCTTTATTCAAATCGTGCGATTTTAATTTAACGTTTACTGCCGGTTGAATAATCTTCGTGCGGCCCGTGTTTCCTGCTTAATTACTCGGTCGCCGGGGCCGTAATCCCGGCTCATATTAATTCCATTTTTATACGCGCGCGCATAAAATTATTCCGACATTGGTAATTTTTTTTTTTTGGCGCGTGCGCATGGCCTTTTTTTATTTGGCAAAAAGCATAAGTTTTACAGGTGTTAAATTTGCGGCGTTTGTCGTTCCTTTTGGGGTGTAAATAAGTACCTATTACGCCACGAGGTTTTTAATTTTTATTATATAAAAGGTAACGGTTGGAATATTAATATTACGATTAAGATATCGGAGTAACCTGTTTTTATAATACAATACAATGGGTTAAAATAATAAAACGTTTAACTGGGTAACTGGGTATTTTTAATAGCTGGGGTGAAATTATAATCGGTCTTAAATTAATATTAAAACTAATTAAAGTTTAATTGCTGTTAAACAATCCTAAAATCGAATTTATTTACACGGTAATAAACGTGTTTTATATAAATTATATTCCCAATATAATTTTTCCTAATTTCCAACAAATCGCAAAAATCACCTCCTTAATTTGTCGTAATTTTTCCAAAATCGTTGAAATTACTCTTTTGGCAATTACGTGGGGTTACGTAATTGGCCTTTTACGTAATATTAATCCTGCCGGTCGGTGTTTTTTTAATTAAATGTCGTTGAAAGGGATGTAACCCCGTTTAACTTTTTTAATACCGGCCCAATTATTTGGTCATAATATTACATTTCCTTTCCTCTGGCCAAATCCTTTTGGTTTTAAATAATTTATATTTTTTTTAATTTTGTTTTTAATTTTGTTCCTTTTTTATTAATTTCTTTTGCGCCATATTTAATCGCGCAATTAAATTAAAATTTGGTCGTTCGTCGACAAAACGTCGCTATACCTTTTCTCTTATTGTCGACCAATATTATTAAAATACCTTTTTATAATTTTTATTATGCCAAAAATATAACGTTTTGTCAAATGTTTTTTGGGGATTTTATTTATTATATGGAATATTTCCGTTCCAACCGTTCCGGGTGCGACGTATTGGGTTTATCCGTTATTTAAATTCGTTATATTAATCGTTAATATTCGAAATTGGACGAGGCGGTCGAGGCGTTTAAAAAACAAATTTATACATAATAAGGGAAATTATTTCGTTTGCGAAAATAAAACAAACTGTGGTTTGAAAAAATAATGCGGATTATATTTCGCGGAATTAATAATTTGGAAAAATTAAATTGCGTGGAGCGTAAAAAGGTAAAATAGGAAAAACGGCGGCGATTAACCGAAATCTTTTTTAAAAAGATTTTGAAATCATTTTTTCCGGATTCTAATTTCGTTTGGGATTTAATTTTTTTAATAAGTTTTTTAAATCTTTTTTTATTAAATAAAATAAATGTTTTTACGTAATATATATTTGGTGAACTATTTTGGTTGTGCGTTTTTATTTATAATGTATATTAATTGTTTTTTTTTCTTTTTATATTTTTGTAAACTCGTTTAATAATATAATTTCGAGTTTTAATCGGTTTTGAATCCCAAAAAATGGTAGGTGGTGTTTTTTTAAATCGTCCTTTTTTTGGTTAATTTGCTCGAAAATTTAATCTTTAATAATATTGGCGGAGCGGTTTTTGGTAATTTTGGAAATGGTTAAAGGGGTTTTAAATGTTTTTTTTGTATTTACAATTTCCCCATCTAATAAAAATTTTTATTTTACCGTGGTTACGTTATAATTAAATATTCGTTTTATTTTATAAATTTCCTATACGTTAATTTCGATTATTTTCTATATATTGGTATCGTATAATGTTAATTTTAATAATAATATATGGAATGTTCGATAAACGTTTATAGTGTTTAATAACGATAGCTGGGATTTGGCATCGTTAATTTTTTTGTTAATTTTAAAAAATCCAGATTTTTTAAAATTTAATTTGTTATTTGGTCGTTATATTTTAATATTGCGTCGAATAAAATATACGTTATTTCCCTTTTTAAAAAATGGTCCTTTTATCCAATATTAATTGGCGTATTTCGTTATTTTTCCTCGTACGAATTTTAATTTTTATTGGAGTTTTTTATATAATTATTATAATTTATTTATTTATTTATCGGTTTGTGGGGCCGTAATGGTCGTTCTGGGTTCTCTATATATTGTAAAATTAAATCCGTAATTGGCGTAGAACGGGGTTATTTTAATAATTTTTCTTTAAATTATTATAAGCGAATTATATTGTGGGTAATAACCGTATTTAATCGTTTTATTTATAGTTTACGTAATATTTTAAATATTATTTGAATGTTTGGTTAATTCGTTCCGTTTATTTGTCCCTTTGGGGGTGAAATATTATTAATAATTTGTAATTAATTTTTAATTATTCCATTAATAATTTTTAAAGTTTTAATATGAAAAATTTATTTTTATTGGTGACGATATCTTTTAATAATCCGTGGTTATTAATAATTATTCGTAAAAATGTGTCAGCGATTTTTTCGGCGTTGCTGCTTTTTTTATATGGTAAAAAATAGGCGTATTTGATAAATTTGTCCATTATAACTAATATATTATCGTATTTGGTTCGTGTAAACGGTTTTTTTAAAAACGGTAATTTAACGATAAAATTTATAATAATGGTCTGCCAAACCTTATTAAAGGTTGGTAATGGTTATAATAATTTATAAAATTTATATTTTGCGGATTTGTTTTTTGCATAAAATTTACGATTTTTAATGGTTTTTCGTATTTTTTATTATATTTTTTTAAAATTACAATGTTATTTTAACCGTTTCCATATTTTGGAATTTTTTAGTGTCCGTGGGTTTTATTTTCGTTGATTTTTCGTATTTGTTTTGGCGTAATTATTATATTTATTGTTATAAAATTTCGGTGTATTGGTAAAAGGTTTCCGTTTTTGTTTATTATAAATATAACGCGTGTTTTTTTGGTATTATATTTTCGTAGTTTGGTGTTACGACCAGGGTTAATACCGACACGATTAGGTAAAAAAGGTAGGAGTGTTGGGAACCCAAACCAGAACCGCCGAAAATTACGGACCAAGGACAAAAAATAGGAGCAAAAATCACGTAATAATAAAATAAAAAACCCTAACCCGATTACCAAAACGAAAATAACCACGATTATTACCAAAAAGGTAATCAACCCCGTTGTAATTACCCCAAAATAAATAGAATTATTTATATAAAAATAATTACATTCGGAATATAATTTATATAAAACACGCTCATTATTACGTAAATAAATTCGATTTTAAAATTGTTTAACAGCAATTAAATTCCAATTAATTTTAATATTTATTTAAAACCGATTATAATTTCACCCCAATTATTAAAAATACCCAATCACCCAATTAAACGTTTAATTGTTTTAACCCATTATATTTTATTATAAAAACAAATTACCCCGATATTTTTATTATAGTATTTTAATTATTTTTGTTTAATATTTTGTTCTAAAACATACCGAATAATACCGCCGAAATAATGTTTTCCAACAAAACCACCTTTTAAACCCCCTTTATTATTAACGTTCCGGCCAACGTTAACTTTTTACGTTAAATGGTCGCGACGCTCCAAACCGAAAATTAATAATTCCAAAAACGAATAACCGAATAAATTAACCGAATTAATAAAAATAATATTAAATATCCGTTATTTACGTTTTTTAACGGTATTACAGGTATTTTACAGGGACTTTTTATGGAAACCCGGGTTTATTTACATTTTAACGAGGATAATTTCGACAATAATGCGGACAAAATTACCTATATAACCTCGTTTTAAAAAACGACGCGTTCGCCTAATTCGAACCCATTTTACGAAATTATTTGGACCATAAAAAGGAAAAAAATCGTAAAATTAAAATTAACCGCATTTTCGACGATTACGATAATGCCGAAAAATATTTTAAAAAAAACATTCGGTAATTTAAACGAAAAACGCATCGTTAAACGTAAATTGGTGCATTTTACCCAAATTAAATTAACATCCAAATATATTAATAAATTCCGATAAATTACCGTTAAATTACCATAGGGCCCCGAAACCCTAATAACACGTTTTTATATGGGATTTAAAAAGAAAATTAAAAGCGAATTAATTAAAAAAAACCGACCCGATATTTTAACCGAATACGTAAAATTAATAATTAAAATCGACAACCGACAATATGAAAAAAAATTGGAACGAGGCGAAAAACGTAACGTATAGGGACCAATTTTGCGATAACCTAATACCGGACGCAAATACTAATATTTTAAACCGCCTCGCCAATATAATATTCTATATGGAATATATAATAAATTTATGGATTTTAACGCAATATAATATAAAAACCTCGCAAAAGCCCCAAAAGTGGTAAATATTTTAAATATAACAAAATAAAACATATCGCCAAAAATTGTTTTGGAAATTAAAATAACGCCCCCGGTTTTACCCTCGATTTTAAAGGCAAACTCGAAAAAACACGAAAGTTTAACGTTATAAACCACCAATAAACATAACCTAATTAATACAACCTAATAAATTGGACCACCTATTATAATAATAATTGTATAACCTATAATAATTCCAAAATGGACGTAAAATAATATTTTTAAAAATTAAAAGGCACCCGAATATTAATAATAGGAAACCGAATATTTACAAAAATAAAATTACCAATTAATTTACACCGAAAAAACGCCACGTTACCCGAATTTACCCAGTCGAACGTTTGGGGAAGATTAAATATAAAACCGTTAAAATAAACCCACCGTATTAAAATAATTAACCAATTTTTAATAAGAAAATCCAATAAAAATTTAAAAAAAAGGTTTTCCAATAACGTTTTAAAAAAAAATTTAAACGACGAAAAAAATAGGTCCAAACCGTTATAACGCGGAAAAAGCCAACGATTTTTACAAATACGACAAAAAGCAAATCGATTTATACCGAAACGACCAATTAATCCTGTTCGTAGACTCGTAAGTCTACGTAATGCATCCGTGGTAGACTTATTTATATGGTGAGAACGCTATACCTTTGTTATTTGGGTATATTCGGTCTATCCTTTATTTAAGTCGTGCGACTACAATTCAACGTTCACCGCCGGGTGAAAAGTCTTCGTGCGGCCCGTGCTCCCTGCTTAGTCACCCGGTCGCCGGAGCCGCAACCCCGGCCCGTGTTGACTCCCTTCCTTGCGCGCGCGCGAGTGAGGCTATTCCAACAAATCCAACTTTTAAAATATAATTTAACGTAATAAAAACAAAATCCCATAAAAAACCCTAATCCCACGTTTAAAAACCACCCGATATTTAACGTTGAACACCCGAAATACCCTTATATTTTCTAAATTATGTATTTCCGAAATAATTACGGAATCTATTTAAACAAAACAATTTATCACAATTTTTTTTTAACGACGACTAATTACCGGAATTAATGAAATTTACATAATTGAAAAACTATTTAATTGGGAAATTAAAATTCGATTTTGAAACGAACCAGCAATTATTTTTACGTTAAGCGACGAATATTTTATAATATATTGCAACCAATTAAACCTCCTATAATACGAATATATTTGTAATATATGCAAAATCCATATATTAACCAAAATATAAAATTGGCACGCACGGAAATAACGACACCAAATACCCGCACCCATAATTAAAATTATATAAAACCCGAAAATAAAAAATAAATAAACGTTAACGAACGCGCGCAAAATATTTACACCATTTAAATATTCGCTCGACGAAATAAAAAAACGAAAAACAATTTCGCACCCAAAAATAAAAAAAATAAAAATTTACAACGCGAGCCCAATAAACCAAAAAATTAAAATATTTAAGCGGTATAAAACACCGAACAGCGACGATAAAAACGGAATAAAAAATTTTAAAAATTACGTAAAATACGGTAATAAAATACGAATATATATTTTTTAATATACGATTTATTGGAAAATTTATACAAATGTTTTTCGATAATGGAATATAAAATAATTACGTATTACCAAAAGTCGTAACGGAACGACGGATATTTTAATAATAATAAAAGAATTATACTAATTGTAAACCGTGGAAAAAAGGGCAATTTCGTACGGGAACGGTATTATCGAAACAAAAACCGTATATTTTGAAATGGAAAATTACGGACGAAAAAAACAAATTATTTTAAATATTACGGAAATAAAAAACAAAAATATAATTTAAATATCCTTTAATTTAGGAAAAACAACCCCAAAATAAATTGGATAACCGGCCAAATTTAATAGAAAAAGCACCTAATTATTAAACGATTCATAATATATAAAAATTTATATAAAAAATATAAAATATGGACGAACCAAATAAAACAAATGGCGTATTTATAAAAAAACGACCAAACCCCGAACTGATATTAGAAAAAGAACGATTATCCACAAATTAAAACCGATTTAATCCCATAATATTAAATACAAACGGATAAACCAAAAATAGCAAAATATTAAAAAAATACCAAATTTAAACGCGATTATTTGGCCAAAAACTCGAAACCAGATTACCCGAATATAATCCATTCGACAACGAAATACCATTTAAAAAAAACCCAACCAAAATTTTATAAAATATACGGTTTAAATCCAATACAAATGGAAATATTAAACGAATATTTTGCAAAAAACCTCAAAAAAAATTATATTAAATCATTAATATTATTAGCAAAATACCCAATTTTAAAAAGGGAAAACTACAATTATACGTGAATGACAATGTTACGATCAAGGTATCGGGTAACCTGTTCTTATGGTAAAGTACAGTGGGTTGAAGCAACTGAGCGTTTGACTGGGTGACTGGGTATTCTCAATGACTGGGGTGAAATTATAATCGGTCTCAAGTAAGTATTAAGGTTAACTAGAGTTTGATTGCTGCTAAACAATCCTAAAATCGAATCTATCTACATGGTAATAAGCGTGTCTTATATAAACTATGTTCCAAATGTGATCACCTTGGTATAAGTGATCATGATCACTCTGAGGTGATCACCGCTGGCCTGATCACCTCCTTGGCAGTGATCATGGTCACTCCTGTCCTGGTGATCGGGTTAGGGTTCCTTATCTTATCCCCACGTGACCTCGTACTTTCCTCCTCTTGTTCTTGGTCCGCAATTCCTGGTAGTTTTGGTTTGGGTTCCCGACACCTTCTCCGTTCCTGCCCAATCGTGTCGGTCCCAACCCTGGTCGTAACATCAGGTCTCTCCTTCCAAGGCCAAGTCCCGTGGCCGTATAAGTAGGTTGTTCCCCTGGTATTTCCTCCCGCGGTTTCTCTCGTTCTTCCTTGCTAACCGCGATGTCGTCTCGAATTGAAAAACGGTCGCAGCCTGTCCGCCCTATTTCCTCGTCCTCCGTTCGTCGTGAACGTCTGGCTGAGACCATCGTCCTTGAGGGTTTCGAAGTTATGCCGTGTTCTTTTTGTAAGGCCCGTGGCCATTCGTGTCGCATAATCTCGTCGAACTCTCGATGTAGTGAATCTGTTCGTCGTGGTCGGAAGTGTGATGCTACTTCCGTCCCTATTACCAATTGTAGGTGGTCTCCCTTTTCGCGTGGGAGGTTTTTTTTTTTTTTTGTTTCACAGTCTGACCCGTTCCTCCAGTGGGTCGATTGAATCAAGAAAAGAAAAAGTTGGAGTTGCAGGAGTCTAAGGTTGAAGACGATATTCTCCGTGTGCAGCAGGAGATCGCGCGTTTACAGCGAGAATCGTCCGAGAAGTTTAACCGGTTGTTGCGATTGCGCAAACAGAAGCGCCTCCTTCAATCTCGCAGCGAGGCTGAAGCTGTCCGCTTAGATGCTGAGTTGTCGGTAGAGGATGCTGTGGAAAGGGATCGTCTGGGGGTCGACGAATTGCCCTTCGATGGTCCTTCCGAGTCGGGTCTGGTCCCGGAGCTGCGCTCCCTGGGTCATGTCGATGTCGTTGACTGGTCCTCGGTGTTGGGTGCTAATCCACAAGACTGGGTGTTTGCAGATCTAGTCCCTGAAAATGGTAGGTGGTGCTCTCTTTGGCCGTCCTCTCTTCTTTGGCTGACTTGCTCGTAGTTCCAATTCCTGATAGTACTGGCGGAGTGGTTCCTGGCAATTCTGGAGGTGGTTAAGGGGTTCCCAAGTGTTTTCTTCGTGTCCATAGTTTTCCCATTTAACAAGGTATTCTGTCTTGCCGTGGTTGCGTCTGTGGTCGAGTATTCGTTCTACTTCGTAGGTTTCTTGTGCGTCGATCTCGATTATTTCTCGTGTGCTGGTGCCGTGTGGTGCTGGTTCCAATAGTGATACGTGAAATGTTGGATGAATCCTCATGGTGTCTGGTAGCGATAGTCGGTAGTTATTGTCGCTAATCTTTTTGTCAATTTTAAAGGGTCCAAACTTTTTAAAATCTAGCTTGCTATTTGGTCGCTGTGTTTTGATGTTGCGTCGAATGAGGTAGACGCTATCTCCCTCCTTGAAGGATGGTCCCTTCATCCTATGTCGATTGGCGTATTTCATTATTCTTTCTCGTACGAACTCTAGTTCCTGCTGGAGTTTTTCGTGCAGTTATCGTAGCTCGCTTGCTTGTTTATCGGCTCGTGGTGCCGTAGTGGTCGTTCTGGGTTCTCCGTATGCTGTAGGGTTAAATCCGTAGTTGGCGTAAAACGGGGTTGTTTTGGTACTCTCGTTTTCTAAGCTGTTGTAGGCGAATTGTGCTGTGGGTAATAGTCGTACCCAATCGTCTTGTTTGTGGTTTACGTAGCATCTCAAATACTGCTCGAGTGTCTGGTTGGCTCGTTCTGTTTGTCCGTTTATCTGGGGGTGGAATGCTGTTAATAGCTTGTAATTGGTTCCTAATTATTCCATTAATAATTTCCAGAATCTTAATGTAAAGAGCTTATCTCTGTCGGTGACGATGTTTCCGGGTAGTCCGTGATTACTAACAATCACTCGTAGGAATATATAGGCGATTTCTTCGGCATTGCTACTTTCCTTATATGGTAGGAAGTAGGCATATTTGGTGAGCTTATCCACTATAACTAATATGCTGTCGTATTTGGTTCGTGTAAGTGGCTCTTTTAAAGGTGGTAGTTTGACGATGAAGTCCATGGTGATGGTCTGCCAGGCCTTGTCGGGGGCTGGTAATGGTTGTAGTAATCCGTAGGGTTTATGTCTTGCGGACTTGCTTTTAGCACAAAGTTCGCAATCCTTAATGGCTTCTCGGACTTCTTATCTTATTCCCCTAAAGTTATAGTGCTGTTTTAGCCGTTTCCATGTCTTGGAAATTCCTTGGTGTCCGTGAGCCTTGCTTTCGTGGATCTTCCGTATTTCTTCTGGTGTGGTTACTATATTGGTTGTCATAAGGCTCCGGTGCGCTGGTAGGAGGTTTCCGCTTCCATCTGTTGTGAGAATAACGCGTGTTTCCTCTGGTATTATAGTAGTAGTAGTAGTAGTAATAGTAGTAGTAGTATTAGTTAACGCCGGGCTCGGCCCGGCTTGTTAGCCGGCCGTTAGCAACCTCCCGAGGGGTATCTCGGCGCGCGTTCTATCTTCTTTATTTACACAGGGGGAAAACAAGGAGGGCAGAGGCGGATCGTGCCTGACCGGGTTCGGGCCCGGTCCTGCTTAGGGGGTTAGTTCACTGACGCGACCCCGTGCCTAAGGTGTACGGAGGGTTCGTCTGACGGCTTGTGCCGTGAGGTGTGGGTGAAAAGGCAATAAATCTATTCCTCGTCAGAGTTCGAGTCGCTTACGATCGGTGTCCCTAGGCGTAAAGTGCGTTCGTGGCGCGCGGGGCGCTGGCGGGCCGCTCTGGGGCGGGCGCTGAAATAGTTGGTGGCTATCGAAAACGCCTCAAAGCTTTTCGGTTGCCCGAGGCTTGTCTGGAAGAATTTGCGGCGTTGGGCGCGGTCTGGCGGCCCGACCGGCCGGTCGTTGTCAGGCCACGGCCAGTTTCTCCACACCGCCCGCGAAAAGCGGCAATGCACCGGGTATTCAGGGAAGGTCCGCTTCCAGCACCAGGTACACGAGGTGTTTACATCCTGGTAGTTAAAACGGTCATAGTAAGCTTTAAAATCGCCGTAGCCGGTCCTCATGGCCAAATAATGGCCCAGTAGGGGTCTTGGCAAACGCAGTTCCTCGGGCTCCTTTTTTGGTATATATTGGAATTTCCATTCCCTATATGCGGGGGACCGTTCACAAAGTTCTTTACGCCACCAATCCTTTTCTATATTCGAAAAGATGGCTCTAAAGACCGTGCCGGCACCGCTATACGTGGTTTGCTGAGCCCTCGGGTTTGGGTCCGGCGGTCCGGCGGAGCCGGCCTTGGCCAGCTCGTCAGCCCGGTCGTTTCCCGGAATTCCCTGGTGCCCAGGGCACCAACGGACCCGAACCTCGGTACCTTGTTTTCGAAATAAATCGACAAGATTATGAAATTCCAAAAAAGCCCATTGGGACGAACGCGGCGCGTCGCCTCTAAGATCCCAAATAACCGAGGTGCTGTCCACACCAATCCAGATCCGGGCGCCTGGCTGGGCCCTGGCTACCGCCTATAACCCTCTTAGGGCGCCAATCGCCTCGGCGTCGAAAACGTGGCTTTCCGGCGTAATAAATGCGGAGCCTGCGGCAAATTCCAGGCCCGCCCTAAAAGCGGCCCATCCGTACCCTATTTGGACGCAGTTATTTTCGTGTTTTTCCGAACCGTCCGTATATACCACGATATCGTCAGGTGATACCATGTCCAGCCATTCCATAAAGCGGCGGGCCGCTTCCTCTTTTGGGACTCCTCCGGTGGGGTCAGTGCGAGAATCCGGGGCATTGCGAGGTGCGCGCAACTCTAGTCTCCGGATCCGCGGGAGAAGTTGTGCAGCCGTTTGCAGGGTCGTGGCCGAATGGCCCGAGTTGCGGGCACGAGGTGTTTCACGCAGGCGGCTGACAAGGGGGTGCCCCTTGTCCGCGAGCCTTAGTCGGGCGCCGTATTTCAGGCGGGTGTAGGCCAGCGCGACGCGGGCCGAGGGTAATCCTGCGTCCCTGAGAACAGTGGACGAGGGGGTGGTTTTATACGCCGGGAGGATTGCCCGTGCCGCTAAAACCAGCGGTTTGTTCAGTGCTTTGAGGAGTCCTCTTTGCTTATGCGCTGGGTTGTACCATGCCTCGGCTGCGTAGGTGGCCGATGAACCCACGCATGCCACCGCTGCCTTGCGAAGTGCAGCCGCAGGCGGTCCGTATTTTACTGCCCCAAAGCTTTTGAGGTGAGCAGCGACCGCCATTGCTTTGGCAGCCCTTTCGGCCACGTGGCGGCGCCCGTCTAGCCGTCGGCTGAACCAAAAGCCAAGCCAACGCATGCCCGGGTAACGCTCGGCCCCGGAGGCGCTTTGTCCGCGTCGACCGCCCGGTAGTTGGACCGGGGTAACCGTTCTACCATTAATCCGGATTTCCGGGTTGCGACCGTGCCTTTTCTTAGTGATATGGATCACCTCTGTCTTTTCCGCTGCAAAATGGATTTTCTCTTCCGCCGCAATTTCGTGCATATCCCGGAGTTTATCTTCCAGCCAACGTACGTTCTCCTCCAACGAGGGTGACGATTTCCATGTAAGCACGTCGTCTGCGTATGCCAGCCGCCACTTCGCACCGTTTTTGACGAGGTACGCCAAATATAGCATATATAGGATCGGGGAAAGGGGAGACCCTTGCGGGGTGCCGCACCCAAGCCGCCTAAAGCCCGTGGTCGTACCCTCCAGCCGGACTCGGGCCTGGCGGCCGCTTAAAAAGTTAATCACGAACCTGAGGAGCATTTTACTAAACCCGAGGCTCCGCATTTTCCGTATTAATCGCCCATGGAGGAGGGCGTCGAAGGCGCCTTGGACGTCGCATGCGACAAGGGTAACTTCCTCCCCGCGAACTAAAGCCTACTCGATATCGTGGGCGAGGGCACAAACCAGATCCGTCGCCGATCGCTTGGGTAGGGCACCGCCGTGGGTGCAGCTAAGGAGCCCGTTGTCGTGTATGGCCCAAGCTATCCGGCGTGCAACGAGCCTTTCGAGGCCTTTTCCGATGCAGGAGAGGAGGGCTATAGGCCGCCAGGATCGAACGCTGCTCCGGTCTTTCTTCCCCGTTTTCGGTAGCATCGCGACCTCGGCCTTCTTCCAAGGCGCTGGGAAATGTCCGAGTTCCAGGCAACGTTGGTAGAGCCTGCGCACCGGCTCGGCCAACGAAGCCCATCCGGCTTTTAATAGCCGGACGGTCGTTCCGTCGATGCCCGGGGACGTGCTCGTAACCCCAATGCAGGAGCGCTCCGCCTCTTCCGCACTCACCTGGGTGTCCCAAGGGATTTTAGCCTCGTCCGCCGACCAGGCCTCCAAGGGGTCTCCCTGCAGGTCATCCTCCGCCGAAAATCGGCCAAGCACCTCCCGCTGCAGTGCTTCCGCTTTTGCTAAGGGCTCGCTCACTTGCTCGCCGTTAATAACCAGCGGCGGGGACCGGAGGCGTGGTCCGGCTCCCAGCCAGCCCACCATGTTCCACAAATCCTTATCGTCGCGCAGTTGGTCAATCCGGTGCCTCCAGTAATCCCGCTTCGCGGCCCGCACCCCTTTCGTGTAAGCTTTCTCCTCGGCAGAGGCGTCTGCCCTATTTACAGCGCTCCGTTTAACCCGCTGGAATTCGACCCAGAGCCGCTGGCAGTTTTCGGTCCACCAAGGAGCCGAGCTGCCCCTTTTTCCCGCCGGCGTACCCACGACCCACGTCACTTGCTCCCATAAAGTTGTAAATTCAGCTACCCACGCGTCCAATGCGTAGCCATCGGCCGCGGATCCCGGGTCCGGCATATCTTGCATGCCAAAAGCAAGTAGCTCCGCGAACTTTGGTAGCCGGTCGTCCCTAACTGAGACGTTGACCGCCTCCGGGCGGGGGGCGCCGCGCGTCCGCAGCGTGGTATAAAGAGATTCGTGGTCGGAGCCTGTGTAAAAACTGCTGTCAACCACAGTTACCGTGCTGGGGAGGTTGGAAAAAACCATATCCAGTAAACCCCCGTCGCGGTGGGTGGGCACGCCGATATTTCCTGTAAAATGCATGCCCTGGGCTTGCGCCCATGCCGTCAGTTGATCCCCTCCGCGTGCGTCTGTGCGGCCTGGCTGGTATGCAGCAGCCGCTACGTTAAAATCGCCGCCTATCACCGTGGGTCCATTTGGCACGGTATTGCATACCATTTCCAGCGCGGCCTCAATACCCGGAGCCCTATATACATTAATAAACAATATTCCGTTAATTTCGAGCCAAAGTACGTCCCGCGTATTTTGGCCCTGCGGTAACCGTCGTTGTGCGGCCCCTAGGGCTGCCCCCTTCTTAACGTAGGTGAGCACCCGGGGCCGGAACCCAGTCATGGCTTCGTAAGTGCTCGCGTGCCATTCGTCCACTGGCGCAAAAACATCATAGCCCGGGTGCGTTTGTGTAGTCGTCTTTAGCCCGCACCATGGCTCTTGGACGTTAACCAGGTCCACTTCTCTCTGGTGGCATAACTCCAACAGGCTCAGATGCACACCCATCCTTTTGCCTACGTTGGCCCAAACTACGTCGAGGCGTTCCCGCTGCATGTTGCCGAGCGAATATTTCGTCATATCAATCGATGGGTTGCTTCCAAGTCTATCACATCAGCGGGGCAAGGTTCGGCAGCCGCTGCGTCCTCCTCCATTTCGGCTGCCCAAACGATTTCTTCGTGCACGCGTTCCTGTTCGGCCTGCAGGAAGTTGCGGATGTCCGCCCCTGCCGCCTCGCATGGCCGCGCTCTTTTGTTTGAGATGCTCGATCGGGAGCTCGAGGTTTGCGAATGCTGCGATGAGGTGCTTAGGACCGGGATTGCAGGTGCTGGCTCTCGGCGGGCCGCCTCAGCCCGGTCGTTGATAATCGCGGCACGGTTGGCACGTCCGATTCTGCGGATCCCCTTTAGTTTACGCTGTGAAGGTCGTTCAAGCTTCCCATTTACCACCAAAGGTCGGGCAGGGCAGTTCTCATGTCCGGATGGGAAATGGCCGTGGCAGTTAACGCATTTGGGGGCTGCTTTGCACGGCTCTTCCTCTGTCGCATGTTTTGCTTCACCACATATGCCGCAACGCGCTTGCCGTACGCAGCGACGTATTTCGCAATATCCCTGGCAGCCATCGTGGTGGTGTGTAATTTTGCGTGACTTTTCAACCTTCCGCGCACGTTTCGACACTCCAAAAAGCTGAAAAGGCTTTACGGGTTGAAGGAAAGACACTATCCACGTGCCCTCAGCCGTATACGGGTCGTATCCATGCTTGGAAATGTGCCAGTTGACTGGCTGCTGGCCTGCTGCCACGGTAATCTCCTCCTGGATTACATCATGTACGTCCTTTCTTCCGTCCAGGCAATTGAGCGTTCGGGGCACTCCAGAAACGGCGTATATGTGCCAGGTTGTCGGGACAGTGACTTCCCGCGCGTCCAATGCGTCCATAATGGCCTTAACTGCGTTAGGGTTAAAGAGTTTTTGCCGTATTTCCTCAGAGGCCACCGTAACACCCCAGCCCGTAGGGGTACGTTTGGCGTTTGGGATTTCACTATGTGGCACCGAGACCAATTCGGCCAATTTGGTGGTTACCGCGTATGGCTCCCTCGTCACCATCCGCAATTTGTCATTTACGCGGATCAGGATCCGGTTGGCCGGCTGTTCTGTCAAACGTTTCGGGGCTTGGGGGCGGTCCCGGCCCGATTGGGAGGGAGCTGCGGAGCTGTCAGGTGCATTGCCGGGCGTCGTACGTATCGGGTACGAGCGCGTGGCCGGGGTTAAAATTCGCGTTGGGGCCGCCGCTGGTGGCGTGGCGGCTCGCTCGGCCCATGTGACCGATTTGTTAGTGGGCGTGCCTTTGCCTTTGGAGGCCGACGACGCCGTGCCCGTCCTTGTAATTAAGATGCTGCGCCTTTCGCTGGAACTGGTCGGCGAACGCGACGGGGAGCGCGAACGCTCTTTTTCAGGGAGGGTGCGACTGAGGAACCAGCCGCTGATCACATCATCAAGTTCGAGAACAATTCTCCTAAGCGCGGCGTCCTCCGGGGCCTGTAAGCTTTCGAGCTTGGCTGCAAAAACCTCTTCGAGCCAGCTGCCGACTGTTTCCACGTTTTCCAGCTCCTGCTGCAGTGTTTTGATGGCCAGGGCCGGGAGGCTGGAGTACCTTCCGCGGCCGGCCGGCTCAGGCGCATTAGCGGTTCGCGTGTCGAGAGATACGTGTTCCGACTCGGCCTGGCCCGGCGGCAAAGCCTGCGGCGTGCTCTGCGGGCGCGCGCGGCGGTTTGAGACCTCTGGTGAGGCCATGACGACCGGCGCCCGGAGGGCGAAAATTCTTCAGCTGTTAAGCTTATTGGTGTGTTTGGGTGTGAATCGCTAACAAAGGTGGGTCTGACCCATGAATGGTGGAGGATGCTTGCTCTGGTATTATATTTTCGTGGTCCGGTCTTCGGCTAAGGGCGTCGGCCCTGCCGTTTTCTATTCCTTTCCGGTATATGATCCTAAAATGGAATTCTGATAGGAATTCTGACCATTTAATTTGTCGTTTGTTCAACACTTTACTGGTGGTGAAGTGGGTCAGGTTCTTGTGGTCCGTGTAAACTAACACCTCGTGTTTAGTTCCGGATAGCTGGGGTTTCCATTCTTTAAATGCTCGGATAATAGCCATAAGTTCTTTATCGTGTATTTGGTAGTTAAGTTCTGGTCCATGTAGCTTTTGTGAGAAGAAGGCGCAAGGGTGCAATCTTCCTTCTTCATCTCGTTGGCTAAGTTGTCCTCCGATTACGTAGTCGGATGCGTCGGTTTCGACTTCGAAAGGTTTCGTTGGGTCTAGTATCTTAAGAATTGGTTCTCGTGCTACTGCGTCTCGTAGCTGTTCGAAGGCCTGTTGTGTTTGTTCCGTCCACTGGAATTCTAGGTCCTTTTTAGTCATATTGGTCAATGGGGTGGCGATCGCGCCGTATCCCTTAATAAATCTTCTGTAAAAGTTTACAAATCCGAGGAAGGCTCGAACGTCCTTTACGTTCTGTGGTCGGGGCCATTCCTTTACTGCTTGGATTTTTAATTCTTCCATCCTGATTTCTCCAGGAGCGATAGTGTATCCTAGGAAGTTGACTTGTTTGCTGTGAAAGAGGCATTTCTCTGGCTTAACTAAGAGCTTAGCGTTTTGCAGCTTTTATAAGACCGTGTGAACGTGTTTCTTGTGTTCTTCCAACGTCTTGGAAAAGACAAGGATGTCGTCCAGGTAGACAACGACGAAAATGTCTAGGCATTCCCTGAAAACGTGGTTAATCATGGTTTAAAAGGTTACTGGGGCGTTGGTAAGACCGAAGGGCATTACCAGGTACTCGTAATGTCCTCGTCTGGTGCGAAACGCGGTTTTCCATTCTTCGCCTTCCTTCATGCGGATCAAGTTGTATGCTCCCTTAAGGTCTAGTGTCGTAAACCATTGTGCTTGGTAGAGCATGTCTCGGAGTTCTCCTATTAGTGGGAGTGGGTAGCAATTTTTTATGGTGATGTCGTTTAGCTGTCTGTAGTCCACGCATAGTCGTAGTTTTCCGTTCTTTTTTGGTACGAAGAGGATTGGGTATTCTGCTGGTAATGTCGATGGTCTGATGTAGCCTTTCTCGAGGTTTTCTGCGAGGTACTCGTCTAGTGCCTCCATCTGTGTTGGATTTAAACCGTATATCTTGTGGAACTTCGGTTGGGTTCCTTCCTTAAGTGGTATCTCGTGGTCGAACGGGCTATGTTCGGGTAGTCCGGTTTCGAGTTCTTGGCTAAATAGTCGTGTGTACGTCTGGTATTCTTCTGGTATCCTGTCGTTTTTGGTTTGTCCGTTTGTGTTTGGTGTTATGGGATTGGATCGGTTTTGGCCTGTGGATAATCGCTCTTTTTCCGATGTTGGCTCCGGGGTTGGTCGTTCTTCTCGTAAATACGCCACTTGTTTTGTTTGGTTTGTCCGTGCCCTACGCTTCCTGTGTAAACCCTTCCATGTCGGAGGTCGTTCAGTGACTAGGTGCTCTTCCCATTGGACTTGGCCGGTTGTCCAATCTATCCTGGGGTTGCTCTTTCTGAGCCAGGGAATTCCTAAAATCATGTCTTTGTCCCCTATCTCCGTAATGTCCAAGGTAATTTATTCCTTTCGTCCGTAGCTTTCCATCCAGAGGTGTACGGTCTCTATTTCGATGGTGCCGTTCCCGTATAAAACTGCCTCTCCTTCCACGGTCTGCAACTGGTATGGTTCTCTCTTTTATTGCCAAGGTATCCGTCGTTCCGCTACGACCCTTGGTAATATGTAGTTGCCTTGTGCTCCACTGTCGAGGAGTGCTCGTATGGGTTTTCCATCGAGTCGTATGTTGAGGAATATATGTTCGTGTTCTGCTACCGTGTTTTGCGTAGCGTTCAAGGTTCTTTATTCCGTTTCTATCGTCGCCGTTCGGTGCCCTGTACCGTCTGGCTGCCTTAGTTTTTTGGCTTGCTGGACTCGCGTCGTGGGTCCTTGTTTTTCTTGTCTCTGGGTGCGAGGTTGCCCCTCGTCTTGACCTCGTCGAGTGAATGTTTGGCTGGTGCAGGTGTCTTACGTGCGCTCGTGGGCGTCTGTTTATCTTTTACCTTTGGGTCCCATATAATCTTGGTTATGGGAGCGGGTACTTGGTGTCTTTGTTTTCGTGCGTGCCAGTTTTGGGCTTTGGCTAACATGTGGACTTTGCATATGCTGCGAGTGTAGTCGTACCACGGAAAGTTTAACTGGTTGCAGCATGCCATGGGGTATTCGTCGTTAGGCGTAAAGATCACTGCTGGTTCATCTCGTAGTCTGATCTTAATTTCCCAATTGGGTAGTTCTTCAATTGTGTAGATTTCGTGGATTCCGGTAATTAGTCGTCGTCGAGGGAAGAAGTTGTGGTAAATCTTCTTGCTTAGGTGAACTCCGCAATTATCTCGGAAACACTTAGCCCAAAAGACGCGGGGGTGTTCCGGGTGTCTGATGTTGAGCATTGGGTGGTCTCCAAACGTAGGATCCGGGTTCCCTGTGGGATTTTGTTTCTGTTACATAAGGTTATATCCTGGAAATTGGACTAATTGGTCATCTCGGTATAAATTGATTTGCTTTTTGTCGTATTTATAGGGATCGTGGGTTCCTTCCGCGCTGTAGCGGCTTGGAACCACTTCTTTTTCGTCGCTTAAATCTTCGCCTAAGGCGTCGCTGGAAGACTCTTCTCCTAAATCCTCACTGGATTCCTCCGTTGGGGGTTGGTTGGTTATCCTAATACGGTGGGTTTATCCCAATGGTTCTGTATCTGGTTCTTCCGAAGCGCTCGAATGGGTGAGCTCGGGTAGCTTGGCATTCTATCGGTGTAAGTTAATTGGTGGCCTTGTTCCTGTGGGTACTCGATTTCCCACTGCCAATGTTCGGGTGCCTCTCGGTTTCTAAGGGTACTATCCTGCGTCCATCTTGGAGCTGTTATGGATTATGCAGTTGTCGTCGTAGCAGGTGGTCCAGCTTATTAGGCTGTGTTAATCAGGCTGTGCCTATTGGTGGTTTGTGGCGTTGAGTCCTCGTGCTTTCTCGGGTCTGCTTCTAAAGTCGAGGGTGAAGCCGGGGGTGTTGTTCTGATTTCCGGGGCAGTTTTTGGCGATGTGCCCTGCCTTGTCACACTTAAAGCACTTGCCACTTTTGGGGTCCTTGCGAGGTTTCTTGTGCTGTGTCGCGTTAAGGTCCATGGGTCCACTGTGTGTCCCATATGAGGTGCTGTACTGGCGAGGCGGCTTGGGGTGTTGGTACTTGCGTCCGGTGTTGGCTTGTCGCAAGGCTGGTCCCCATGCGTTGCGTCCTTCGCGCCGTTCCAGCTTCCTCTCATACTGTCGGTTGTTAATCTTAACCGCTAGCTCTACGTACTCAGCTAGGGTGTCGGGTCGTTCTTCTTTGACAAGTTCGTCTTTAACCTCTTCTTTAAGTCCCGCATAGAAGCGTGCCATCAGGGCTTCGGGGCCCCACGGTAGCTTGGCGGTGATTTGTCGAAATTCACTGGCATACTTGGATGCCGACTTGGTCTGGGTGAGGCGCACCAGCTTACGCTCAGCCGTGCGTTCCTCATCTGGGTTGCCGAATGCTCCCCTGAGGCATTCTTCGAAGTTGTCGTAGTCGTCGAAGATGCGGTTAGTCTCAGCCTTACGGTTCTCTTCCTCTTCATGGTCCAGGTAGTCTCGTAGAGTGGGCTCGAACCAGGCGAGCGCGTCGCCTTTCAAGAGCGAGGCTGCATAAGCAACTTTGTCTGCATCGCTGTCGAAGTTATCCTCGTTAAAGTATAGGTAGGCTCGGGCTCCCGTGAGGAATCCCTGTAGGGTACCTGTAGTGCCGTCAAAGGGCGTAGGCAAAGGATACTTAATGCTATTTCTGTTAGCTCGGTTAGTTTGTTCGGTCACTCGTTCCTAGAGTTGTCGATTCTCGGCTTGGAGCGTCGCGACCATCTGACGCAAGGCGTTAACGCTGGCCGGAGCGTTGGTGGTAGAGGGGGTCTAAGGGGTGGTCCTGTTGGAAGATATTGTATCGGCGGTACTGCTCGGTATGCTTCAAGGCAAGGTACTGAACAGGAGCAATCAAAATGTTACGATCAAGGTATCGGGTAACCTGTTCTTATGGTAAAGTACAGTGGGTTGAAGCAACTGAGCGTTTAACTGGGTAACTGGGTATTCTCAATAACTGGGGTGAAGTTATAATCGGTCTCAAGTAAGTATTGAGGTTAACTAGAGTTTGATTGCTGCTAAGCAATCCTAGAATCGAATCTATCTACATGGTAATGAGCGTGTCTTATATAGACTATGTTCCAAGTGTGATCACCTTGGTATAAGTGATCATGATCACTCTGAGGTGATCACCGCTGGCCTGATCACCTCCTTGGCAATGATCATGGTCACTCCTGTCCTGGTGATCGGGTTAGGGTTCCTTATCTTATCCCCACGTGACCTCGTGCTTTCCTCCTCTTGTTCTTGGTCCGCAATTCCTGGTAGTTTTGGTTTGGGTTCCCGACACCTTCTCCGTTCCTGCCCAATCGTGTCGGTCCCAACCCTGGTCGTAACAGACAAATAATTAAACGATATTATTATTAAAAATTATTACCCATTCCTATTAATAGGAAAATTCCGAAACATATTTTACCAAATATAATGGTTTACAATATTAAATTTTAAAATAATATACAATTTAATCCGTATAAAAAAGGCGAAAAATGGAAAACCGCGTTTCGCACCAAACGAAAATATTACAAATATTTTGTAATGCTTTTCGGTTTTACCAACGCCCTAACAATTTTCCAAACCATAATTAACCACGTTTTTAGGAAATGTTTAAATATTTTCGTCGTTATTTGTTTAAACGATATTTTTATTTTTTCCAAAACGTTGGAAAAATATAAAAAGCACGTTTACACGGTTTTACGAAAATTGTAAAACGTTAAACTTTTAATTAAACAGGAGAAATGCCTTTTTTATAATAAATTAATTAATTTTTTAAAATATATTATCGCTTTTGGAAAAATTAGGATGGAAAAATTAAAAATCCAAATAATAAAAAAATGGTTTTAATTATAAAACGTAAAGGACGTTCGAACTTTTTTCGGATTCGTGAACTTTAACAAACGATTTATTAAAAATTACGGTGCGATCGTCACCCTTTTAACCAATATAACCAAAAAGAATTTAAAATTCCAATGGACGGAACGGATATAACAAATTTTCGAACAATTACGAAACGTAATAATACGAAAACCAATTTTTAAAATACCAAACCCAACGAAATTTTTCGAAATCGAAACCGACGTATCCAATTATGCGATCGGAAAATAATTTAACCAGCGAAATAAAAAAAAATTGCATTTTTACGCCTTTTTTTACAAAAATTATATAAACCAAAATTTAATTACCAAATATACGATAAAAAATTAATAATTATTATCCAAATATTTAAAAAATAAAAACCCCAATTATCCGGAATTAAACACGAAATGTTAATTTACACGGATTATAAAAACCTAATTTATTTTACCATTAATAAAATATTAAATAAACGACAAATTATATGGTTAAAATTCCTATTAAAATTCTATTTTAAAATTGTATATCGGAAAAAAAACAAAAAACGGTAAAACCGACGCTTTTAACCGAAAACCAAACCACGAAAATATAATACCAAAAAAAACACGGGTTGTTTTCACGACAAATAAAAACGGAAACCTTTTACCAATATACCGAAATTTTATAATAATAAATATAATAATTATATTAAAAAAATACGGAAAATCCACAAAAATAAAGCCCACGGACACCAAACAATTTCCAAAATATGGAAACGGTTAAAACAGCACCACAATTTTAAAAAAATAAAATAAAAAGTCCGAAAAACCATTAAAAATTGCGAATTTTGTGCTAAAAGCAAATCCGCAAAATATAAACCTTATAAATTATTACAACCATTACCAACCCCTAATAAAACCTGGCAAACCATTACCATGGATTTTATCGTTAAATTACCATTTTTAAAAAAACCATTTACACGAACCAAATACGACAAAATATTGGTTATAATGGATAAATTTACCAAATATGCCTATTTTTTATTATATAAAAAAAGTAACAATACCGAAAAAATCGCCTATACATTTTTACGAATAATTATTAATAATTACGGATTATTAAAAAATATCGTTACCGATAAAAATAAA